>NC_084998.1:32421324-32427545 GCF_963854185.1 Sardina pilchardus | reverse complement strand
GAGAGATGAGCATGTCTCCCATCTCGCCTGATGCCTTGGCAGCCATTTTAGGCCCTGTTCAGTGTGGCTCCACAGGCAACCTGGTGTAAAGGTCACTAACTACTGATGTTTTTGAGCGCATTACCACCCCCACCTAGCAGTCAACTGGAGCCGTGTAGGAGAAGGAGTCCTTTTTAAACCCAAGAGAGGCTCTTCAGCCCAGAGAGATTTCTCTATGGTCTCCATACTTTTGGTGTGTAACTCAGAGTGCTACTCCACCCATCCCAGCCGTCAAACCCAAACGCTGACCGCAGTCCAGTCGTGCGGCTGAATTACACATCTGGTGGCCTTCGTCTGCTCTGACATAGCAGTCCTTGGGGGGTTGGGTCTGTGAGTAGTTCACTAATAACGTGCCCCTAGTGTTACTCTCACTACTGATATATATTTATTTTATATATATATATCATACCATTTAAAGAGAGGGTACCAGTACGGTGATTTTTTTTGTTGTTGTTTTTTGTAGATCTTAAGACGTTTTGTTAGACATGGCATTAATCTTTTGCTTTAAATCGTGTGTGTGCGTGTGTGCGTGGTTGGAGGAAGGGCGTGTATGTTTATATTTATGTGTATGGGGAGAATCAGACTTAACGCCGAACTTTCACATGGTTTCCTTACTTGAACGAGTGCCACAATGTTTTGAAATCCTGTTAAACCTGTGAAGCAGTACGTGTGTTTGTTGAACAAACTTGTCAACCATTCCTTTGCCTCTTCAGCTGTCTCTTACGGGGTCGAATGCCTGTGTTAAGTATGTGGGGGTGTATGTGACTTATTTCAAGTATGTGTGTTAACACTGAGTATTTATAATAAAGTTCAGCCATATTTGCTATTTGTGTGGATTTAAATGTCAGACACTGGCTGCCTGACTGTAGTATGATATTTGCCCACTAGGTGGAGATATTGTCATAGCTGAAGCTGTCTCTACTGGTCCTGGCCCTTCCTGAAGTCTTCTAACCCATGAATGGTTTGTGTAATCCTGACTGTGTTATTCAGTCAGCCTTGTGCTGCTCATATGTAACCTCAGTAGTCCAGTGCCCTTTTCCAGGCCTCAGCAGCCAGCACTGTTTTTGTCCTTTAACTCTGTTTACCTGTTCTACAGGTAGATGCCATAGACTGTAAAAAATAGGTAGATGCCTACAGGCATCAGTCTGGAACATAAAACAGTAGTGCAATTGTGCCTAATGAAAATACATTATTTGATGAGATGATGAATCCTGTATCTTTGAAGGAGGTTAAAATTGGATGGGAAATAGCCCAGTCTGACATCGCATTATACCATACCATAACATACAGGTACACAATAACACAGGCACTCTCCTTGTGTAGTGTATATCACATTGAGATGATAAGTTATGACTATGATTGTAGCAGGTGGTTTCTTAGGAACAGTTCTGTTTGTGTGTGTGTCTGTGTATCCATTTCTGGCTTCTTCCTCTCCCAGTTCCTGTTTCTGCAGAAGCTCTGTACTCTCATGATGATGAGACCAGCAGGAGATCGCAGCAAAACCTTACTGTGTTCCACCCTATGATGAGACCTGAGTACAGAATTACAGAGAAAACGGAGTATCTTGAATAACTGAGTGACTTTAGTAGGAGACTCCAGGGAGACCTGAGCACTAGACCAGCAGAAGACTACATGAGACCTGAGTACTAGACCAGCATGAGACTACATGAGACCTGAGTACTAGACCAGCATGAGACTACATGAGACCTGAGTATTAGTAGGAGACTACATGAGACCTGAGTACTAGACCAGCATGAGACTACATGAGACCTGAGTATTAGACCAGCATGAGACTACATGAGACCTGAGTATTAGTAGGAGACTACATGAGACCTGAGTATTAGTAGGAGACTACATGAGACCTGAGTACTGGACCTGCATGAGACTACATGAGACCTGAGTACTAGACCAGCATGAGACTACATGAGACCTGAGTATTAGTAGGAGACTACATGAGACCTGAGTATTAGTAGGAGACTACATGAGACCTGAGTACTAGACCTGCTTGAGACTACATGAGACCTGAGTATTAGACCAGCATGAGACTACATGAGACCTGAGTATTAGTAGGAGACTACATGAGACCTGAGTATTAGTAGGAGACTACATGAGACCTGAGTACTAGACCTACAGGAGACTACATGAGACCTGAGTACTAGACCTGAATGAGACTACATGAGACCTGAGTACTAGACCTGCATGAGACTACATGAGACCTGAGTACTAGACCAGCAGGAGACTACATGAGACTTGAGTACTAGACCAGCAGGGGACTACATGAGACCTGAGTACTAGACCAGCAGGAGACTACATGAGACCTGAGTATTAGTAGGAGACTACATGAGACCTGAGTACTAGACCAGCATGAGACTACATGAGACCTGAGTACTAGACCAGCAAGAGAGCTGAGAGGTTTGAGGCAGGCACCAGAGAGGAAATGAACACATTCCACCTCTCTGTCCACATGCTTTTACCAATGCTGCTGGCCTGCATGCAACCGAGTGTGTTATAGGAGAAGAGATCTATGGGGTGTGTGTGTGTGTGTGTGTGTACATACATACATACATACACACTCATACAAGAGAGGGGTCGCAGGAATGTATGTGTATGTGTGTCTTAAGGCTATCTGGCTACACCCGGGGTGTGTGTGTGTGTGTGTGTGTGTGATGTGTTGTACTGATATTCTGAGTCCCGTTACAGTACAGATTCCTCCTGAATGTCTTTGTGTGCCTCTGGATCCACCCCCTCCCCCCCATCGGATTACATTCCCGCATGTGCTCGTCTCTGCGGACGCCCTGAGTGTGTTGAAATACGGAGCCGCTCTCCAGGAGCCATATTTGCGCGGCTCTGGTATGTGGATTGGGTTTCTGCACGCCACGCTCCTGTGCAGCCCCAAAAGCCTGCTGCCTGCCGCCAGAACTATGTGGGCTTGGGCTCTCTGTACTGGCCCAACTCTCTCTCTCTCTCTCTCTCTCTCTCTTTCTCTCTCTCTTTATCTCTTTATCTCTTTATCTATCTATCTATCTATCTATCTATCTCTCTATATCTCTCTCTATCTCTCTCTCTTTCTCTCTCTCACTCCCTATCTATCTATCTATCTATCTCCCTCTCTCTGCACAAAGCACTGAAAATCAATTTTCATCATTTTACAGGCAAATAGACGATGTGTGTATGTTTATATGCGCTTATTTCGTACAATACAAACACAATTGTATGTTCGTTCATTACCAGAACCAAGAGAAGAGTAGCCATTTTCTCCTCAGCTGTATGCAAACAAAAACAATCATTTGGAGAGGAGTAGCACCACTGCAGGCTCTGTCTGACGTGCTTGCTCTGTCTACGTGAGTGCATTTAGGTCATTTTGCTTTGACGCTGGATTATACAAGAGGGTTTGTTTACACGTGAGGCAAAACAAGAGCTGTAATTTACATTGTGAGTTTCCTCCCATTCTCAAGTGCCACACGGTGAGCCCTCTCCTTTGTTCAAGGCTTGTGCGCCCGAGGAGGCCTGGAATGTCTTGAAGAGTAGAGCTTCCTTTTTTCACTCTCTCTGAAACAATGCCTTTAAAAATGTCAAAAATGCCAAGTGGTCACATCCCCCCAACTTCCAGCTTGCATCACCCATTTGTTTGTTTCATATCATGACAAATAAGGGAAGTGTGTGTGTGTGAGAGAGAGAGAGAAAGAGAGTGTTGTTTCACATAATACAACTGAAAAATGAGAGAAATAATTCCAGGTGTGTTTATAGATGGCTTGCTGACATATACTGTATTGTCTGCCATTCTGTAACCACACTTACACTGCACTTACATTACACTACAAGTACACTACACTTAACTTTCACCACACTTACACTACACTTCACTAACACCACACCACTTCACTAACACCACGTACACACTACACTTACACCACACTTCCTCTGCACTAACCCTCCCCTCCTCTGCTTCTCTCCTCTCCTCTGCTCCTCTCCTCTCCACTAACCCTCCTCTCCTCTTTATTGCTCTTCTCCTCTGCTCTCCTCTGCTCCTCTTTACTGCTCCCCTCCTCTCCTCTCCTCCTCTCCTCTCCTCTGCTTCTCTCCTCTCCACTAACCCTCCTCTTTATTGCTCCTCTCCTCTGCTCTCCTCTGCTCCCCTCCTCTCCTCTCCTCTTTCCTCTCCTCTCCTCTGCCAGCTCAGTCGAGCTCTGTGTCAGCTCCCCCACTCAGCAGAAGTATTTCAAAAATGTTTCAGTATCCCCAAACAGACACCACATCCCAGCTCCTGGCATTACTTACTGGAGAACTAATAGACACACAATTCAGTCATTTCACAGTGAAACAGAGGTGTGCAGCGAGAAATTGCACTAAGATTTCTAACTCATTTTTCATACTATTCATGATCACCCTGATCACCCATCCAGAGTGTATTGAATCAGGTCGGGCACAGCCTCAGGCCAGTGTTACCTGAAGCTTGAGTTGGCATGAAGGAACTACCCATAATACCCACCGACCATAATACCAGGCTATGGGGCAAAGGCCAGCGTAGCAGCCAGGGCTACCACGCAAGATGCCTGCTTCAACATTGTGAAGGAGCCTATTAGCTTATGAAGGAGCCAGCATTATTGGCAGCTTATTGGGGCAGCCGTGGCCTACTGGTTAGGGCTTCGGGCTCGTAACCGGAGGGTTGCCGTTTCAATCCCCGAACAGTCCACGGCTGAAGTGCCCTTGAGCAAGGCACCTAACCCCTCACTGCTCCCCGAGCGCCGCTGGTTGGGCAGACAGCTCAATGCTCTGGGTTGTGTGATTCACCTCACTGTGTGTTCGCTGTGTATTCACTAATTCGGTTAAATTGGGTTAAATGCAGAGAACTGAATTTCCCTCACGGAATCAAAAAAGTATATATTCTATTCTATTCTAGCATTATTTTTTTTTACCACCAAAACCAGCCATGTTTGTGCAGGACCTTAAATAAACGTATAAGAAACCTTATAGACGCCTTATAAAAACGTAGGAGTGTTGTCAAAGAAAGACCTTCCCCGTATACCATAACAACTATTCTAGCTATTCAGGGCTTTTTTGCAGCTTGTTTTGGTAAGGATTCCACTTAGGCCTCCCATCCTCCCTCCCTATGGAGCAAACAACACGGGCACTTCATACCAGCCATAGCTCTCCCTCTCGAATGTGGCTTGGGCCGCCCCTCCTGGTAAGCAGCTATTGTAAATAAGTGTTATAAAATGTCCCAGTGATGGGTATCTCCATAAACCACCCAGTCCTTGGAGGGCGCAAACGAGGGCCCAGGCTGTGTGGCTTTGGGGCGTAGGCCTGGAGTGGGAGAGAAGGAGAGAGGAAGAGAGAGAGAGAGAGAAAGAGAGAGGGGGGTGGCGAGGGAAGATAGGCAGGGAAGAGAGAGAGGGAGAGAGAGAGGGAGAGAGAGAGAGAAGAGGGAGACGCAAGACAAGCAGGCGAGAGAGAGAGAGAGAGAGAGAGGGAGAGAGAGAGAGAGAGAGAGAGAGAGAGAGAGAGGGGGGGGCAAGTAGGCGAGCAGCCTCCCCCTCCAGTCAGAACACAAACAGGCCTCCCAGAGGAGTCTGGGGCGTCGGCGGGCAGCAGAGACCATCAGAGCTCGGCACTGATCCGATCCACTCGGCCCGCTCGCTTGGTCGGCCGCTTAATGACCTGGAAATTTATTTGGAACCAACCACACGGAATGGCGACAACACCTTTTTATTAAATAAGAACAACAAAACACAGAGTACAGACAGGCCCTCCACAATCCAATCAAATCTAGTCACACCATGGAGATATTCAATAACCAGAGAGGGAGGAAGTACTACTGATATCGCTTACAGCAGCTTACAGCACCGGCCTAAAGCAGTTCATTCTGGACCTCATACAATGTATTTTGGGTTTGTGTAAATGTCTGGAAGGTCTGTATGACCCAAACATTGTGAATAACAGTTTTTTTGCATGCATAATGGACAGTGTGTGGGACTTCTTCAATATGTATCACAGGTTTGTGTGAATCCCAGCATAGACAGCACTGTAAGTGGTTACCTGAGGATGAACACACCCACAGGCTTTAGAATTTCATTGCACCTGACAGGTGATCACTCCCGGCCACATTTTCACAAACAGGCCAATTAGGTGCCCAATTACTGGTGGACACAACAGTGTGTTGGCTGTGGATTGGTGGAAGAGCT
>NC_084998.1:32408824-32416324 GCF_963854185.1 Sardina pilchardus | reverse complement strand
CCACTTGCTCACTTTCATTTCACACACACACACACACACACACACACACACAGACAGTCCACTCTCACAGTGCTGCATGAGTCCATCCTCAGGGCCAATTCAACAGGACAGTTGGCATGATGGGCAAGGCAATTTTCTTCTGAGCCCTGAGTAAAGGATCCACTATTGTACGTGTTCAAAACACACACACACACACACACACACACATACAACCACTCAAACACACAAAGAGCACATGTATTTGTTTGTTGAGAGCTTGTGGTGGCTGTGAGTCTGAGTTTAAGACTCTATTGTGTGTGCTGAGGTATCATGCCCAATTCATGTGTTCTGCCATGCGTCCCATTGCTGGTGTGAGCGGAGAGATTGTGGACGTCGGCGCCACTGAGCGAGCTTGTGCTTGACCGCGCTCAGAGTGGCAAAAGATGGCAGCGTCACCAGCCGTCTCCGCAAACTCAGGCCGACAGGCACCGCGGTGCTGGCTTCAGCACAAATCAGCTCTGGGATGCCTGTGGAAGGAGCACTCTATTCCCCTCACTGGCCTGCAGCAGAGAGAGAGAGAGAGAGAGAGAGAGAGAGAGAGAGAGAGAGAGAGAGAGAGGGGAGAAGACTGAGAGGCCGGCAGGGACACAAAGGATCAGAGAGGCAGGAGAGAGAGGACAAGCTGTGTGTGCCCAGAGCTACCAGGAAACCAGCTATGGGACTGGCAATGTGGCAGTGTGTGTGTGTGTGTGTGTGTGTGTGTGTGTGTGTGTGTGTGTGTGTTTGCTTTTCTATAGAAACCTGGAGAGAAGCACAAGCTCACTCCAATCACCTTGGAGACTAACTACACACACACCCATTGATCTAAGATCAAAGAGAAGATTTTTTAAAATGGTGCTCACCTCAGACATCCAGTGTGTGTGTGTGTGTGTGTGTGTGTGAAATAAAATGCCTTACATCCTTGGGTCCGCATGCCTGATTTCAGAGGAACGGAGTGGTCAGGTCCTGATAGTTTCATGTGTGCCTTGTGGAATGCCTGCTCATAAATGAGAAGTCATGACTGTGGACGAGAGGAGTTGGATAAATTAGATAAAGTGTTCATCTTTAGAGGAGGGGGAGGCCAACGACCAGCCAATAATTAAAGCTCACCAGCTGCCTTCATAACATACAGTGCTAATGCCGTCTGGGGTGAAACACAATTATCATGGGGTGGAATCAATGAAAGGAGGCAGTGTGTGTATGTGTGTGTGTGTGTGTGTGTGTGTGTGTGTGTGTGTGTGTGTGTGTCTAAGCATTTGTGTGACTGAGTGCATGGATGTACTGTGTGTGAGTGAATGTACTGTATCTCTGTGTGAATGCTTGCTTATTGAGTGTCTGATTGTGTGTGTGTGTGTGTGATAGTGCAGTATTTGATTGAGTGCTTATGTGTTTGTACTCGTATATGAGTGTGTGTGTGTGTGTGTGTGTGTGTGTGTGTGTGTGTGTGTGTGTGTGTGTGTAATTCTGTGTGTGTGTCTGTGTGTGTGTGTGTGTGTGTGAGTATAATTCTGAGTGTGCATGTGTGCATGTGTGTGTGTGTGTGTGTGTGTGTGTGTGTGTGTGTGTGTGTGTGTGTGCCGTTTCCTTCCCTCCTCCAGGCACACACAGTAGTGTATTGTAGCGGTGAGTGTTTCCTTTAGCCTCTCTCTCCAGGATCTCAAGGTCTCCGCTGAAAGCCAGCTGAACAGAGAGATGATCGAGCGGCTGACACCCCTACTCTCACCAGCGACCTTCAGTCGACCTTCACTCTCAGCCCTCCACCGAGGCTCTATTCAGCCGTAACGTCTCAATGGAAACCGACACCGATGTACCTTTTCCAGCCAGCGTGTGTCTGAACACAGCTCATAAAAGAGAGATTCAGTGAGCTGCTTCCCCAAGTGCTCATCTCACTGAAGAGTCTGGGCTAAAGCCTTCACAATCTGTCCAATCAGAACCAGGCAATAGGCTGACATCAGTCATGTCAGCGTTTCCCTGTTGGTCCAAAACTCTCTGTCCAGCCAGAGGCCATTGGGCAGGTGCTACATGCTACATTCAGCCATTGACACTGTACTTATAAGACACAAGCACAAACGCACACACACATACGCACACAAACACACACACACACACACACACAAATAGACATACACAGACACACACACACACACACACACACGCACACACACACACACACACACACACACACACACACACACACACACACACACACACACACACACACACACACACACACACACACAGTAGCAGCAGATCGGATGCAGTGCTTGTACGTGCAGTCTGTAATGGTTAGCATCTCTCTCGCCTGAGCTGCGAGGACTGCAAATGCTGGGCGCTCTGCTGTCATCCGGCCTGTCGTGGTGAGAAACATGGTGTATCTGTCATTGTGCTAAAGTCACACACACACACACACACACACACACACACACACACACACACACTGCACACACACACACAAACGTGGTGAATCTGTCCCTGTGCTAAAGTCACGTCACACACAGACACACACACACACACACACACATACACACACACACAAGTGTGGTGTACTGTATCTGTCACTGTGCTAAAGTCACGTCACACTCCGTGTTCATCTCTGATGGAGCTCAACACTCCCAGTCCTGCAGCTCAGCTGGCCGTGTGTTAAGGAGCTCAGCTGGCCGTGTGTTAAGGTGTGTTAAGGGGCTCAGCTGGTCGTGTGTTAAGGTGTGTTAAGGGGCTCAGCTGGCCGTGTGTTAAGGTGTGTTAAGGGGCTCAGCTGGCCGTGTGTTAAGGGGCTCAGCTGGCCGTGTGTTAAGGTGTGTTAAGGGGCTCAGCTGGCCGTGTGTTAAGGTGTGTTAAGGGGCTCAGTTTGCCGTGTGTTAAGGGGCTCAGCTGGCCGTGTTTTAAGGTGTGTTAAGGGGCTCAGCTGGCCGTGTGTTAAGGGGCTCAGCTGGCCGTGTGTTAAGGGGCTCAGCTGGCCGTGTGTTAAGGGGCTCAGCTGGCCGTGTGTTAAGGTGTGTTAAGGGGCTCAGTTGGCCGTGTGTTAAGGGGCTCAGCTGGCCGTGTTTTAAGGTGTGTTAAGGGGCTCAGCTGGCCGTCTGTTAAGGGGCTCAGTTGGCCGTGTGTTAAGGGGCTCAGCTGGCCGTGTGTTAAGGTGTGTTAAGGGGCTCAGCTGGCCGTGTGTTAAGGTGTGTTAAGGGGCTCAGCTGGCCGTATGTTAAGGGGCTCAGTTGGCTGTGTGTTAAGGCCTTAAGGCCTTAGGCATCACTTAGCATGGATTAGTATTAGCTAATGTATTTCCAATTGGGGATGAGCAATGTGTAAGAGGATGTGTCCTCGCCCACCCCCTCATTCAGACACCTTTAATTAATGTATATTAACACATGTGAATTATTTGTGGGCAGCGTAATCTGTGTGTAATTGGCACATCTGTAGTTTGTGGGATGCTGTGGGTTTCTTGAGGCGGCTTGGGCTTGAGCGTCAGGGTACAGCGCTGTAAAATCTCTTCTTAGACAGCCACGGAGCTCACAAAAGAAATAGAAAAGCAACTAGGTCATTTCCCAGTCAAGCTTATTCTTTTGACAGTTAAGAGCACCAATGCCAAAATCTCCACTGGATACCGCACAGACAATTATTTGAAGTGTGTGTGTGTGTGTGTGTGTGTGTGTGTGTGTGTGTGTGTGTGTGTCTGTGTGTGTGTGTGTGTGTGTGTGTGTGTGTGTGTGTGTGTGTGTGGCATGTGTCCACATCACATTCCTGTGTCAGCCTCTGTTGTGTGTATCAGATAGTGAGAGTCCAGCACTCAGGTTGTGTGTGTGTGTGTGTGTGTGTGTGTGTGTGTGTGTGTGTGTGTGTGTGTGTGTGTGTGTGTTTGTGTAAGAATCCTGCGCTCAGGTTGGATGTTTTCTTTGGCTCTGTCCAGGTCAAGGGAAATGCACTGATGGGGGACGTCCAGGAAGTCTGTCATCAATACACACACACACACACACACACACACACACACACACTGTATACTGGTGAATCAGAACTGGTTCTGGTTAAGCCTTATTTAGCCTGATTTGGACAACAGAGCATGTTGCCGTTGAGGGGTTAAGGTTTGTGCTGAGGCAGTGTTTGCCTGTGGTTTGGCTATATCAGGTTCCTTGAGAAAGAAGCTGAGAGATGGATGTGGATGTAATGACAGAGTTGGTGTATTTTCCATTGTGCTGTCGTGCTTTTGGTGTGGGAACTCAGCTCACATCAGAATGTTTGCGGGGCCCTTTTTTACCGGACTGTTCCGGAATGTTCAGTTACATTCCATGAGTAATTCCACACTGGCATTCTGTGCCCCTTTGTTCCGTTGACCTGGCACATCTGGCTGTGCCCTCCCTCCCTCTCTCTCTCTCTCTCTTTTTCTCTCCTCTCCATCCCTCTCTCCCTATCTCTCTCTGTCTCTCTCTCTCTCCCTCCCTCCCTCTCTACATCCTTCTCTCCCTATCTCTCTCTCACTGTCTCTCTCTCTCTCCCACTCTCCATCTCTGTTTCACTCATTGTCTCTCTCCCCCTCCCTCCCTCCCTCTCTCTCTCTCCCTACAGTATATCTCTCTCACTCCCTCTCTCTCTCTCTCTCTCTCTCTCTGTCTGTCTGTCTCTCTCTCTCCCCCCTCTCTCTCTGTCCATCTCTCTGTGATGGCATTAGCCTGCAGTCACTGGAGCTTATCGTGATGAATCTGCCTCCACCCAGCCCCCTCCCGTGCTACGCCCACACGGGTGGATGCAGAGCGCTGCTCCAGGTGGATCCGTGGGAGGACAGAGTGTGTGTGTGTGTGTGTACATGTGTGTGTGTGTGTGTGCGTGCGAGAGGGAGTGAGAGGTGTGAGAGTGTGTGCGTGGGGCATATGTGCATTTGACCTGACCCAGACAACAAATAGCACATCTTTGCAAATGCTTTTTATTCTGGCCTGGGTTCATGTAATGGTGAGCGTGTGCAAAAAGATATCTGTAGATAAACGCTAAACAAACGCTACGCAAATCATCCCAGTCTGATGAGCCCTTCATTCTTGGCATTGAGCGCGGTGGGTCATGCTGTTTGACGGCGGAGCTGTTTATTCGGGCCAGTGGTGTGGTCAGCATAGACCGTGTGTGTGTGTGTGTGTGTGTGTGTGTGTGTGTGTGTGTGTAGTGTGTAGTGTGTGCGGAGCTGTTTACCCGGGCCAGTTGTGTGGTCAGCATAGACAGGCTGTGCCAGGGAGCGCATTCCTGGGTCTGTCTCCTGTTTGAGCCCAGGCCCACTCTCCCAGTGAGCAGTCAGCCATGCTCCACTCCCACCACACATGCCAGCCACGTCACAGACAGCAGCACCTAAACATCTCTACTTACCCCAGCATCTACACGTCTACCCCCGCACCTCTCAACAGCTGGGTTTAGTTACCCCAGTATCTTCAAACATCTCTCTCTCTTTAGGGCAAATCCCAGGATCTTCAAACATCTCTGTCTGCCTCAAGGCTTCCAAACATCCCTCCACGTTTATAAACATCTCTGTCTACCTCCAAACATCTTTCTCCACTCACCTCTGGATCGTCAAGTGTCTGTTACCTCAGTATATGTAAATATGTAGATGGCATCTGAAGGAGGAGACGGCTCTCCTCGCGCAGGGTTTACAAACACTCAATAGGGTTGCAGTTTACCCATGAATAGAATGAATAGAATATATACTTCTTTTTTCCCGTGAGGGAAATTCGTTGCTCTGCATTTAACCCAATTTAAACGAATTAGTGAGCACACATGACACAGCACACACACAGTGAGGTGAATCACACACTACTAACCCAGAGCAGTGAGCTGCCTGCCCAACCAGCGGCGCTCGGGGAGCAGTGAGGGGTTAGGTTGCTTGCTCAAGGGCACTTCAGCCGTGTTGGACTGGTCGGGGATTGAAACGGCAACCCTCCGGTTACAAGCCCGAAGCCCTAACCAGTACACCACGGCTGCCCCGAGGTGGTGTAGTTGGATGGAGGATGGAGGTGTAGTTTACCCATGGAGGATAGGGGTGTATTTTACCCATGGAGTATATGGGTGTAGTTTACCCATGGTCTTCCGTCAGAATTTCCACCGACTGTTCCAATGATCTCATTCCACTTGATGGTTCTATGACGTGTAGTAGGCGGCGGAGACATCAAACACAGACACCCTAGCACGCACACGCACACACTCTCCCCCTCGCTACAGCGGGACATGGCGATTACACAGCAGGTTAGCATTGTTCTCAGTGCCGCTATCTTCCGATCTCGGCTTATTTTTACCCTCGGCTCACATCTCGACAACTGATCTCATCTGCACTCCACCCCACCCCCGTATTGCCCGCCTGCAGGGGCCCGCTCTCAACTTCGCACTTAACGCCCCCAACTCCCTTTAAGACACTCACACACACACACACACACACACACACACACACACACACACACACACCAGTCTGTCTTTCTCTTAACGCCCCCAACTCTACGCAGCCCCTTTAAGACTCACAGCAGTCTGTCTGTGTCCTCACCTGGCGGGAGCAGTGCTATTTATAAGCCCATTATAAGTCTGTATCTACTGTAGTCCATTATGCTCCTGCTGTGATGGCAGAGGTGGACAGAAGTGGACAGAAGTGGCCTTAAGCGCACAGCTGCTGTAGTCAGGACTCATGGGACATATCAGATTCAATAGTGATCATAATGATCTAATACAAATAATAATATAATAAAATGAAATAATAATAATGATAATTGCAAAATATCATCATCATCATCATCTTCATCATTACCATAATTATAACCACAACACAATGGAATATGGAAATGTTTTATAAACTCCAAACAAACACTCAGGGATACTGTGGTATACATTTCACTGAATTGTCTTATTTTGTTTGTGTTTGTGTTTGTTTCCCAACAGTCAATTTAGTCTGTGCTGATGGTCTTATCTGTTAGCCTGTCTTATCTGTGTTGACACATGTTACTTCAAACGTACGAGAGAGAGGGCTCACAGAGTAATGGCGGAGAGAGAGAGAGAAAGAGAGAGAGAGATGGAGAGAGAGAGAGAGAGAGGGGGGGAGAGGGCTCAGAGTAACAGTAGAGTGGAGACAAAGTCCAGATAAAACCTGGGAAATTGATCCTCTCTGCTATACTGGAAGTGGTGATGAGGCGTTCTCATCCTAAAGCTGGTCTGAGATTCTGCATGTGTTTAAATGACAGACACGTGGCGCTGAAGATGTGCACACACACACACACACACACACACAGCTTAGAGACAGTCACAGAAGGTCAACACACTCTACTAGACTCTCTACTAAAACACACACACACAAAGGTCCTACCCAGAAAAGGCTCTACGTAATCTTGATGGATTGTGCAACTGTTCTGCAGTACCAGTGAGGATGTGTGTGTGAGTGTGTGTGTGTGTGTGTGTGTGTGTGTGTGTGTGTGTGTGTGTGTGTGTGCACAGTACAGTGTTTGCCTTGTGCATAGCTGGGTGACGTTGCCGGTGGCC
>NC_084998.1:32388824-32401324 GCF_963854185.1 Sardina pilchardus | reverse complement strand
TGCTGCTCTCATTGGCTGTCAAAGGCCACGGCATCCGGCCCTGCTGCTCTCATTGGCTGTCAAAGGCCACAGCATCCGGCCCTGCTGCTCTCATTGGCCCTCTGTTTATTATCACCGCCCACTCCATTGGCGCTAAGGTGCACGGGCGAATTGTGAAGGAAGCACTTAATGGTGACGCTGAAATGTGATCAGAGCACTGAGGTTTTGAGTATTACAGTACCCATGCCTGTTTAGAGACATTGCACATCTTAACTGAGTGATTCAAATGTCCTCTCTGGTTTGGTGAGAGCAGCTCAACTCTAAAGCAGACTCAAAAGCTACACTATCTTCTGTGGCTCAATGGACGAGGGTTGTTTTGGTAGGTTTGCCATAATTGGATTAGATTCACTTTCATGCATAGTCATCTTTAATTTTAAATATATATATATATATATATCTGTGAGATATTCATCTCTATGTATCTATATATCTGAGAGATACTCATCTCTGTTCTCTGTGATGTGAGATAATCTCTTTCGTATGTTAATCCCAGAGGTAAAGTATGGAGAAGCCTGAGTGGCTCTTCTCTTCCCTCCTTCTCTCCTCTCCCCTCCTCTCACCCCTCTCCTCTCCTCTCTTCCCTCCTTCTCTCCTCTCCCCTCCTCTCCTCTCTTCCCCCTCTCTCCTCTCCTCTCTTCCCTCCTCCTCTCCTCTCCCCTCCTTTTCCTCTCCTCTCCCCTCCTATCCTCCTCTGGCTTGACGCAGCTGTGAGTGCTTCAGAGAGGTGAAAGCAGGCTGATGCCCTTTACTGAGAGCTAGAGAGAGAAAATGAGGGAGAGAGAGAAAGAGAGAGAGAGGTAGGGAGAGGGAGAGAAAGAGAGAGAGAGAGAGAGAGAGAGAGAGAGAGAGAAGGCAGCCATGCAATGGATTACAGATTGTTTGTAGAGGGCACAGGCTCAAGGGCATCTGCAGTCATGGATCAATGTATGCCTCTGAGGCAACAGCAGAGGAGAGAAGTGTGTGTGTGTGTGTGTGTGTGTGTGTGTGTGTGTGTGTGTGTGTGTGTGTGTGTGTGTGTGTGTGTGTGTGTGTGTGTGTGTGTGTGTGTGTGTCCGTGGTCTGACAAAGATGGAGATGGAGTGTGTGTATGTGTCCCTGCAGGATCTGAGAATCAAGGGTGTTTGTATCTTGATGTGAATAGTGTTTGCATTTGTGTGTGAGAAAGAGAGAGAGAGAGAGAGAGAGCCCATGGACTGAAAGAAGGAGAGGGTAGTGGTGGAGTGTGTGTTTGTCTCAAAGGAGGGTGTGTGGTTTGGTCTGAGGGAGCCGTGGTGTAAACACCAGCTCTGAGATGGGGACAAGCTGTAATGACATGGTGGATTGTTCTAGAAGGAAGATACAGAGAGGTTAGGGAGGGGTGAGAGAGAGATGGAACTAAAGTAAAGGGAGTGAGAGAGAGATGGATATAAAGAGAGAGAGAGAAAGAGAGAGTTTTTTTCTTTCATATTAACAGTACTTTTCCACCAGTGTCATCATTATTTCCCTGCCATCATCAATGCCTTTCAATGCCAGCAGTTCTTTGTTGCAGTTAATTCTGTTGAATCTCTTTTAGTTTGACAAAGAAAGAGGGGAGAGAGAGATGGAGGGATAGCAGACAGCAGACTGCTAGCCTCAGTGTTAGCTTGTGCAGACAGCATGCTGCTCTGTAGTGCATCAGTATTAGGCTGGCATGTATTCAGAGTTAGTCATGGCCCCTCCGTGTTAGCCTGGCTTGTAAATAGACTGTCTGTTAGCCTGTCAGTATTAGCCCGGTCTTTGCATTAGCATTTTAGGATTAGCCTGGCTTGGCTGTAGACTCTGCTCCAGCCACTCCATATTAACTTGGCCCGTACGCCCACTCCACTCTAGTCTCTCAGTATTAGCCTAGCCTTTGTGCAACTTTCAGCAACTAACTTAGCTTGTGTGGAGCCTGAAGCGCAGCCTCTCAGCTTAACTGGTCATTTGGCACACGGCCAATGGGGGGGTTTGTGCCTCATTGAGCTGTAAGTCACCGGTTCTGTGGAAGAGGAGGAGGAGGAGGAGGAGGAGGAGGAGGAGGAGGAGGAGGAGGAGGACGTTGTCTGACTCCAGGAACAGGACAAAGCATCCGGCCATGTGCCTTTCTCATTAAGAAGAGAAGAAGAGGAGGGGAGAAGAGAGGGAGGGGGGGCCAGTGAATGAGAGCTGGTGTGCAGGGAAAGAGAGAGGAATGAGAATGAGAGAGTGAGGGAGGGCAAAGAAGAGAGAGCAAAGAGAGAGGGAAGGAGGGAAAGAGAGAGAGAGCAGAGAGAAAGAGATAGAGGGAAAGAGAGAGGGCAGAGATAGGGCAGCCCTAGAAGCTGCAGCATAGCTCTTCATTCCATCTCTGGCAAGGTCTCCTCTGGGTTTCATTCTGGTGCGTGCGAGTGTGTGTGTGTCTGTGTGTGTGTGTGTGTGTGTGTCTGTGTGTGTGTGTGTGTGTGTGTGTGTGTGTGTGTGTGTGTGTGTGTGTGTGTGTAATGTGTGTGTGTGTGTATGTGTGTATTTGCGAGTGTGTGTGTGTGTGTGTGTGTGTGTGTGGTTGGGTGTGTGTGTGTGTGTGTGTGTGTGTGTGTGTGTGTGTGTGTAATGTGTGTGTGTGTGTGTGTATTTGCGAGTGTGTGTGTGTGTGTGTGTGTGTGTGTGTGGTTGGGTGTGTGTATAGGGTTGGGATTGGGAAGGCGGGGGGTGACTACTGCAGCAGAATTTTAATACCCCAAGCCCATCAGTTTTATACTCAATCCTTATTTCCTGTGTACTTCTCCCCCTCTCTCTCCCTGTTTCTCACTCTCTCTCCTCCCTCCCTATCTCTCTCTCATTCCCTCTCTCTCTCACTCTCTCTCTCCCTCCCTCCCTATTTCTCTCTCATTCCCTCTCTCTCTCTCTCCCTCCCCCCCCTCCCTTGTCTGTGTGTCATGGATTACGCTGATGGCATAAGAGGTGGGTTCTAGCTGATACCAATATGTAATGTGTTAAGTACGGATCAACCGCTTAGCCCACACATCTCACACACACACACACACACTTCTCCGCCCTCTGTCCTCACCCCACAGGGGTTAAACGCCAAAATGTCACCACAGATATTTCCACTGTTAGTTCTGATGTTGGTTTTTTTTTCTTTTATCTTTATGACGATCAGGATTTGATGGATCTGTGAATTAATTAAATCTGATTGGAGCTCAGGCAGGCAGGCAGGCAGGCAGAAAGCAGCGCTGAGGACAGTCAGGAGATGACGAAGAAGACTCTTGACTTCTGAAGAATAGTCTTTTCCATGCCGCTTCCTTTATCCGAGGCATGGTGTCCAGTGGACAGCCTGGTATTTTAAGGCCAAGGGGGGTCTGTGATTGATGACTTAGCGGTGGCGTAGGTATCCCCCTTTGTGTAATTTTAGATCCTGACGACAGGATCGCTAATGGAAAATGGACACGATAATGAAGGTGAATGTCAGCCTGTCTTTTTCTTTCTCCTTTTCTTCTTTTATCCCTTTTCGATGGGTGTGTACACACACACACACACACACACACACACACACACACACACACACACACACACACACACACACACACACACACACACACACACACACACACACACACACACACACTCAAACTACAGTTGTGTGGATTTAGACGGTGCCTTCCCCCGCCTGCTGTGCTGAGAGCATTAGGGAGCACTGTTGGGTAATTGGAACATGCGTCTCCAGCTGATGAAGATTTGAAGTCTGCGGGGGCTTTCAGTTTAGTGGTGCTCACTACATGAGCTTTATTGGTGCTAGCTTAGAGCAGCCTCAGTTATTGCTAGCTTAGTTCAGCTCCTCTAGCCTCAGTTTTTTGGTGCTAGCTTAGCTCAGCTACGCTGCCCCTAGTTATTGGTGCTCACTACATGAGCTTTATTGTCGCAGAGAATAACTATAAATATCATGTTCTATGTACATCCTACAATATATACAATTATTTGTGGCCTGCCTTTGTTGCAATATTGTTTCAACGTTGAAATTCCACCTCAGACACTGCCAACCAAGAGGGCTCGGGATTGTGACGTGAAACCTTCGCGGGCAGCCATATTGGCAGCCTCACTCCTTAATTTACTATGCGCCTTGTAAGGATTTACTCCCGCCTGTTAGTGTGTTCCTGTTACTTAGTTGTTGCCTTCTTGGTCGTATGTTGCTGTGTAGTGGGGTGTAACAGCACAACCCATGATCGCAAGAGGAAAATAATCTGCTTCTTGTCTTCTGCATCTGAATGAATGGATTATACGTTCGGTGCGCTACCAACATGGCGGCAATAATCCTAGAATGCAACGTGTGTGCCCGAGCCCTATTGCAATGTTACAGCCTGTGTGCGTGCTAGCTGGGTACCACTCTTTTCTCTGATTGCTGCTAGCTTAATTTATAACCTCTCCCAAAGTAATTTTGACTGGTACTCTCTGTATGGGTGCATTGCCACAAATGTAGTGTTCTGTGTTTACGCTAATTGAAGCTATCTTAGCTCCACTTCCTTATTAAGATATCTTCAGGTACTCTTTGTGTGGGCTAGTTGCAGCTAGCTTAGCTTTGGCTCCTCTCTCTCCTTTCCTGTAATGCTGACTGCTGGGAAACCCTTAATGCACAACCTGCAATTTCACCCTTTATGAAATCAAATCACATAAATTATTCTATGAGGTTGTGCTGATCTGCAGTATGCGCTATGGAAGGCAAGTCACTGCCTTAGTCTCCTGCTCTTAAGAGAGGGGGAAAGAGAGGTATAGGAGAGGGAGAGTGGGGGATGAGAGACAGATAGAGAGATGGAGGAAGAGGGAGAGAAAGAAGGGAGAGGGAGGAAGAAGGTAGGGAGGTAGAGAGAGAGGGAAGAGAGAGACAGAGGAAAAAGGCAGAGAGAGGGAGGAAGAGTGAGGGGTGAGTGTGAGATAGAGAGGGAGGAAGAAGAGGGAGAGAGAGGGAGGAAGAGTGAGGGTGAGGCAGGGCAAGGGAGGGGCTACAGTACATCTGGTGTCCTCTTTGTTCTCCCTCCCAGATGGCTCTCTGGATCTGTACGGAAAATCCATCAGTTCCAACAAATCAGCTCAATTAGAGGGCAAGGCAGCCTGCTGTGCTGGGGGGTGGGGGTGGAGGAGGAGGACATAGGCTGGGGCTGGGGTGGGTGGAGGGGGGGGGGGGGGGGGCAGGAGAACCAACCCCAGCTGGGGTGGTTGGAGGCAGGCTGGACCAGGGGTGGCAGGGATACGCGCCAGCATCTGCTCCCATGGAGACTACAAGGATGTGAGGGTTAAAGGTCATCAGCAGGGCCCTCCCTGGAGACCTGAACTCAGGACGCAAACTGATCTGGAGTCAATCTACTTCTGATCTGGAATCAATCCAGCTCTGATCTGGCATCAGTCTGGTTCTGATGTAGAATTAATCAATCTAGTTCTGATCTGGAATTAATTTGATCAGGCATCAATCTGATTATGATCTGGAATCAATCTGTAGTACTGATTTGGAATCAGTCTAATTCTGATCTGGCTCCAGTCTAATTCTGATCTGGAATCAATTCGGACCTAATCTGATGTGGACCTGGACTTAGTCTGATGTTGATCAGTTGGAGCTGTGCTAAATCTTATTAAAGATCTGCAGCACAACTGAGTGTAGAAGAGTCCGTTCAGTGAGCATGGAGAGTCTGCAGACAGAGAGAGGGAGAGAAAAATAGCTATAGGCAGCTGTACTGGGGGATAGAACAGACGCATCGGAGAGAGAGAGAGAGAGAGAGATAGAGACAGAAATAGAGAGCAGACACATCGGAGAGAGAGAGAGAGAGAGAGCAGACGCATTGGAGAGAGAGAGAGAAAGAGATGGAGAGAGCAGACACATCTGAGAGAGAGTTTCCTGTTTCTATAGTCGGATGAAGAGACAGAATATGCCATGCAGTGTGAGAGGCAGAGAGCGAATGGGAGAGAGAGGGAGAGAGAGAGAGACAGAGAGCTCAGGCACACTGAGGCTGTGATGAAAGAGTAGGAGTGAGAATCATGCATGGGATTTTGGCAGCTATTCCACACTGTGTGTGTGTGTGTGTGTGTGTGTGTGTGTGTGTGTGTGTGTGATAGAGAGAGAGAGAGAGAGAGCATGTGTGTTTGTGTGTAAATCCTGTCTGTATGGTTGCTGTTTCCTGAATATTGCTTTGCAAAAGAAGGATGAAGGCTGATAAGGCCACAGTAATACACAACCTCTACACACACACGCGCGCGCACACACACACACACACACACACACACACACACACACACACACACACACACACACACACACACACACACACACACACACACACACACACACACACACACACACACACACACACACACACACACACAGTTCTGTTATTTCAAACAGCGGTGTCTTGCGTTGTGTTGAAATGAGGCCCAAATGAGTTGTGCCCATTGCACATATTGCTGAGGTCCGCCTGGTCCAGCACCGCGCCGCAGGGGCACTTGGGCCTTGGCAGCGCCCGGCCCATTCCTCTGCTCCCCCGCGCCACTTGGCTCTTACCCGCCCTAATCAAGAGGAAATTGTATTAAGGAGATTGCATACTGCTTCCTGCCCTGCGGAACGGGTAGATTCCTGCTGTAGACAGCGTATCTGTGGTGCAGGATCACCAAAGGCTGTCGTCGGGTCTGACGCCAGTCTAATGCCAGTCTAATGCCAGTCTAATGCCAGTCTAATGCCAGTCAGAAACATCAGGCATGGTGTGGTATGGGCACTCTGATCAGGCATGGTGTGGCGTGGGCACTCTCTCACTGTGCTTACGCTGACTGATATGATTTCAATTTGATTTGGTCTCAGCTTTGCTTAGGATGCATTTCTTTCATTGGATAAATTGAAAGTGAAGGTGGATCACATACAGTAGTGGATGACTGACATCCACTTCTCTCGCTCCCTCCCCCTCTCTCTATCCCCCTCTCTCTTTCTCTCTCTCTTATCCCATCATATCTTCCCATTTCCCTCACCCCCATTTAGACTTCATGTTCCCATGATGCATTACGAGCCCATATGGCTTTTAGCACCTGTATGTATATTAAAAATACATTCTGCACCATCAAATATACATCCCACATATATCCTCTGTCCTTATTGCATTAGAGTGGAGTGTGTGTGTGTGTGTGTGTGTGTGTGTGTGTGTGTGTGTGTGTGTGTGTGTGTGTGTGTGTGTGTGTGTGTGTGTGTGTGTGTGTGTGTGTGTGTGTGTGTGTGTGTGTGTGTGTGTGTGTGTGTGTGTGTGTGTGTGTGTGTGTAGCTGAGGGAGGTTCGCCCTCTAACGTCCCCCACACCACTAGCCCAGAGCGATTACACAAGAGATTGGATTTTCAGCCCGTCTTATTAAAGAGCCAGCGCTTAAAGTCCCTCCACAATTATGGCCAAACAATATATCCCCGAGACTCCATTACATGTGCGATGAGTAATGGACTCACCCCATTGGCTAGCGGAGTAATGGACTCACCCCATTGGCTGGCGGCGGCCGAATCCTGCTGACCAAACGCGTGCGGAGATGAAGGGCGGCATGAGTGTCGCTTAGCTTGCATTAAGCTCTTGCTTTACTGCCGTCTGGTCTGGCGGAGCTGGCCTGTCAGATGGGTCATCGTTGAATACTGTCTGGCCCACTCCGTCTCAGTGCCCTCTCTCTCTCCTTGCTCAGATGCTCAGAGTTAGCACTGGATGTTATCGGATGAGCTTGATCCCTGGGTCGGGCTCTTGAGAGCAGAGGCTGTTGTACTGTACTGCAGAACCGACAGTTGGAGGGCTTTGGTGAGGTTGAAGTTCAGGATGGTTCGTTCTTGGGTTGAGATGTGGTAGAACTGGACTGTAGATGTTGTGGAACTGGACTGTAGAACTGGCATTCGGAGGTCTTTGGTGAGGTTAAAGTTCACGATGGTTCGTTCTCAGGGGGAGAGGTTTTGAGCTGGACTGTAGTACCGCCAGCAAGATGGCTTGGTCAGGGTTAAAGGTCATGTTTGGTGTCCACGCTCCCGACGCAATGCGTTGTGTTCTGCTGACCGAAAAAGGGAATGAAGGAACCGTGTCACGACCCAGAAGGAAGGACGATGCTGACTCACCTACTGTAGCCGGCTCGGAGTCCCGCTGGACTGTTCCTTAAACACACACCAAACACACTCCATTCACTGCTGCTCTCCTATTTCTCCGTCGTCTTCTTTCTCTTCTTCTTCTTCCTCTTCTTCTGTCTTCTTCTCTTTCTTTTCCATCTTCTTTTCCTTCTTATTCTTCTCCGTTTTCTTGTTCTTCTTCCTCTTCTTCTCATTCTTCTCTTTCTTCTTCTCCATCTTTTTCTTTTCCTTCTTTTCCTTCTTCTTCTTCGTCCTCCTTCATCTTTTTCTTCTCTCTTCCTCCTCTTCTCCTCCATGTGTGTGTATGTGTAAGTATTGCTGGCTCCTGCGTGCTCCTCCATATGCGGCGTTGTCGTCTGCGTAGCCGCTAGCTAGCGAGCACATGCGTGCGTGCCGCGCCGGCTGCTGTCCCCGCGCCCCGTGGCCAGCCAAAGCGTTTGCGAGCGCAACATGTTGTTTCCCCCGGCGACAGATGGCCAGTCTACGTTCGGAGGGGAGCGACGGGACAAGTCGTGTTTGTTTTTCATTTGGCCTGTGCACTGGGAGTTGCTGACGCGGTGGAAAAGCATAGTGTTCACTTGGCACTAGTTCCTCCAGCATTTGTTGCACTAAAGCTACTAATCATGCGTTGAGATAAAGGAGAAATCGTGAACGTAACATGAAACAGTGTGCAGAGGAATGGTCTCAGCTCTGCATCAGGAGGGCCTTCATCCCCAGATGCCTCTTGATGGCGGATGTAAATAATAGTGAGTGTGGGAAATCGGTTTATCCACGTCGTTTTCTTTAAATAATTCCTATCCATTTAGCCCAGGGGGGCGGGATCATGGGGGGGGGGGGGGGGGGGGGGTGAAGGGAGCGCCAGGCGGCGGGGCAGCGGGGGGCAAAAGGAGTCGGTGGCCACATCATGGTGTGTGTGTGTGTGTGTGTGTGTGTGTGTGTGTGTGTGTGTGTGTTTGTGTCAGGACAGACTGAGGGCAGGGGCCTGAGACCACTAACGGAGGGGAGTAATCAACAGAGAGCTTTTAGTCAGGGCCGCTCACTCTCTCTCTGAGCCTGGAGCGAAAAATCTCTTTAGAAAATGAACATCGACTAGCTGCTAGCTACAGCACTCGGTGACACTGGGCAGGTATTCAGGTGGCACAGAAGTGAATGTCAAAGTCAAATATTACATTAGTATATTGCAAAGTAAAAAATGTGCTTCATATTTGACCTTCATTTATATTCAGACCTAGCCGTGGAGAATGGGCTGTGCTGTGTTCAGTGGCACCCCAGAGACAGACGCTGGAGTCTGAGGGGAACGTTAGGGATGGGGTGGGGAACATTAGGGATGTGGAGGGGAACATTAGGGATGTGGAGGGGAACATTAGGGATGGGGTGGGGAACATTAGGGATGTGGAGGGGAACATTAGGGATGGGGTGGGGAACATTAGGGATGTGGAGGGGAACATTAGGGATGTGGAGGGGAACATTAGGGATGTGGAGGGGAACATTAGGGATGTGGAGGGGAACATTAGGGATGTGGAGGGGAACGTTAGGGATGTGGAGGGGAACATTAGGGATGGACACCCATCTAATAGTGCTGAGGAGATCATGACCGCTGCACTTCACTGCAGTAGTCTGAAAAGAATGAAAATGAGAATATGAATTCAGAAGCGCTTTGAGTAAGAGTCCTCTTTGAATTATTTTAATTCTTCTCTGAGAAGCCTTCTCGGAATATCTTTTGCTGGATTCGTTGGTACGTTTTGGGGGGTACTGTATGGTTGCCTTGCAATGCCAAAAACAGAGAACTTGTTGTTCCTTGGAGTGAGAATAGAAAGATTTCCCCTATAGACCTTGCCCTGTCAGGAGTCATGTAGACGCTAGAGGTTTCTAGAAGTTTCCCACAAAAGCCACGCTGTTGGTTAAGAATGTGAATTAAAAACATTGAGAACGCAGAGACTGCGGCCCCACTGCCTGTTTGTTAAGAATGTGAATAAAAACATTTGAGAAGGCCCAGTCGTCCCTCACCATAGCGTGCCATCTAAACTCCTCCAGCGGTGCTTCATCAAGTGCTCAGTGTGTTTTCTGAGCAAATAAAGCTGGTTTGTGTTGGGGAGGATGGTGAAGTGGCTGAGATGACGACCTTTGACCTGCGGCCATGCCACTCGCTGGGAATCCTGCGTAGGCGCCCGCCCCCTGAGACCTCAACATGGGAACAGAACAACTCCGATTGGATCTGGTGTCCATCAGTCATCTGCACAGGCCACATTCTGGGTCACAGTCTCAAATACGGTCTCATGTTACCGGTCTCTGATGGAGGCCGTTGAGTTTGAAGTATGCCTGGAGAAACAGCGCAGTACTAGCAAATGATGATCAATTAGTCCTAACTACTTTAGGCTGAACCGTACAGATCACAGTGTTATAACCCAAACGGGGAGTGCAGTGCTGCATACATTCCTCTACAGTCGACCGTCTCCGATCTCCGATGTGTTAGTGAGACGCAGTGAGGTCACCTCGGTGGTGGTAATGCCAAGTCCTGTGGGCCGGACAAGAAGCTCCTTTTAGCGGCTCTCTCAAATTCACGACCGCTGGTTGTGTATTAATGATGTCATGGCGGCGGGCCGCGTGTCTGTCAGTGTTGATAACGTCAGCCTTGAGGCCCTGAAACAGAAGCCCTATTCACCCCCTCATCCCCCTCACAGCTCCCATCACCTCTCTCCCTCTCTGGCACTCAGCTCCGACCCAAGGAATGCGCCCAAATCACGCATTCCACCCTCTCTCTCTCTCTCTCTCTCTCTCCCTTCCCTCCCTCACTCCTGTTTTCTTTCCCGTCGGCTATTTCTGCACATTTGTACTTATTTGGTGTCCCAGGGTCAGGAGATGATTTACCCCGTCGCTCTAGAGATGTTGTTTCAAGAAGCCCGGTGGGCCCTGAGTGCCACTCCACCCTGTGCCCTCCATGGGCCTCCACCCTCTCTCCCTGCCCAGTCCTGACCCCTGTGCCCTCCATGGGCCTCCACCCTCTCTCCCTGCCCAGTCCTGACCCCTGTGCCCTCCATGGGCCTCCACCCTCTCTCCCTGCCCAGTCCTGACCCCTGTGCCCTCCATGGGCCTCCACCCTCTCTCCCTGCCCAGTCCTGACCCCTGGACCCTCCATGGGCCTCCACCCTCTCTCCCTGCCCAGTCCTGACCCCTGGACCCTCCATTAGACCCCTGTGCCCTCCATGGGCTGGCACCACTGAGCCATGGCAGAGATATGGAGGTCACGCCCAGTCTGCCCTCAGAGGGCCAGTAGCAGTGTGCCCATGACGAGACCCTGAGCTGGTGCTGCAACCACAGATCAACACAGGACACGATCACTTCCTATAGCAGATAGAGAGAGAGAGAGAGAGAGAGAGAGAGTAAATGTGTGAGGTCCAGAGTCAGAGGGATGAATATAAATCATGTTTGTGTGCATGTGTCTGTGTGTGTATGTGTGTGTATGTGTGTGTACTTTTATGTGTGTGTGTTCTGTCTCAGTGGATGTACTCTACTTGTGAGGTCTGTACTGGAGAGGTGAATGAGTGGGGGTGGGGTGGATAGAGATGGAGGAGTATTGGAGAGAAATGACCAGCTGTGTCTGACCCCACCAGAGACCCCACGCTGCTCCACCCTCCCCCCTGCACCCCTCCTCCCCACCATCCCCTCTCCTCCCCTCTCCTCCCCCCCTCTCCTCCCCACTGTCCTCTGCCCTCTCCTCCCCATCCTGGAGTGGTGTCCTGGGGCTGCTTTGTCTGGGGAGATGGAGGTGTGGGGGCAGACATCTGCACATCCATCCCATTGTTCCCCACCCTATTATTTCCCTTTCTCTCTCTCTCTCTCTATCTCTCTTTTCTCTCTCTCTCTTTTCTCTCTCTTGTTCTGTTCTGTTATTATACATGTAGGTGATTGATGGCCTCAGTGGTCCATATAGGTGGTACTTAACTAACACCTGCAGTGGCGTAAAGATCATCAATTTATCATTAACCACCGTCACACACACACTGCCAAAAAAATCAGCGGCAGGAGTATAATTAAGGTGAATGCGTTTTGAATACGATCATTAGCTACAATGGTGGTCTCTCCACCTGGGGCATTCTGCAGCAGGCAGACAGGAAGTCCATTACAGCAGTTCAGCCTCTGAATGGCTCAACTCGGAAAGAGCAGACTGCAAAGTAAACTTTTGCTAAGCAGTTCCACATTAGTGACAAAAGCATTCTGAAAGTTTGATTTGTTGAGGATCAGAATATGCACATGATTAACTGGGCTGTTAAACACAGTAGTCCTTCACAAAGGAGACTTCTCATTAGTTACTCTGCACTTTCTTAAGTGCCAGAGATAGATTACGGCCTTTCTTTTCCAAGAGCAACTGAATA
>NC_084998.1:32381324-32383824 GCF_963854185.1 Sardina pilchardus | reverse complement strand
CGTGTGTGTGTGTGTGTGTGTGTGTGTTCTCTGCTGGTCTCTCTGTGTGTCTGTGTATGACTCCTGTGCTTGCCTAACTTCACCCAGCCACCCAGACAAGTGTGTTTGTGAGTGTGTGACTTTTCCCTTTCCGAGTGACGTTTGTCCTTTCCCCTTTCTGAGTGACATTACGTTGAAAATGCCAGGCAATAACCAGCACTCTCAGTCCAAGAGTCAGTTCGACCTCCTGTCAGCTTAGAGTGCTCCAAGAAAAAGCTCCAGCCTTTCCTATTTATGATCAGAGATTGTGAAATCTCTCTCTGCCTCTCCACTCCAGTGTTTAGAATAGAGAGAGACTAATCTCCTCCTCTGTGGGATGTTTAGAATGGCTGCAGCCGTCATCCGTGAACGCCAGTTGCTGTCACTGGAGTCTGTGCTGGGAATGTGGCAGACTTGGCTGTAAACCTGCAGAGAAATCATTACTATGAGGCTCGGTAAAAGAAATCATTACTATGAGGCTCGGTAAAAGCAGCTGACAAATATTCCCGTCAATTCTTTGATTTTTCCCTCAGAGAGCCCTCGACACATGCACGCATATAAGAGTGTTTACTGAAGAAGAGAAACGCATTGATCAGTCCAGTGTGTGTGTGTGTGTGTGTGTGTGTGTGTGTGTGTGTGTGGAGAGATGGCTGAATTGAGCTGACAGGGCCAGTTATGGAGATGTTTTTCTCAGTGGGTTTGTAGGTGGGAGGCCCCTATTATTTCACTGTCATGAAATGAACAGAGCATCTGTGGTGTTTGTGTGTGTGTGTGTGTGTGTGTGTGTGTGTGTGTGTGCGTCCATCACCAGTAAACTTAACACGTGTCCACCCCCTTCCTTTTGAACTCTTTCTTATAGGATGACATGTGGGCAGGCAACCGTGTGTGTGGAAGTGTGTGTGTGTGTGTGTGTGTGTGTGTGTGTGTGTGTGTGTGTGTGTGAGAGAGAGAGCTGTTTCTGGACTCCAGCTGAAGGTTGTAATTACTGTGAGCAGGTGCCAGGTCCACTGAGAGAGGGATGGAGAGATAGCAATAGAGAGAGAGAGAGATGGAGGGATGGAGGGAGAGATAGCGATAGAGAGAGAAGTAGAGATGCAGGGATGGAGAGAGGTAGAGGGATGGAGGGATGAAGAGAGATGTAGAGGGATGGAGAGAGAGGGAGAGAGATGAAAAAGGAGAAGAAGCAATGAGAGAGAGGGACATAGAGAGGGAAGAGGTGTCACAACAGCAAGCATTTTTGTGGATGTGTGTGTGCAGAATAGAGCATCAGCCTATAGGGGCTGTATGTGTGTGTGTCTGTGTGTGTGTGTCTGTCTGTGTGTGTGTGTGTGTGTTTGTGTGGACATTTAAGGCTGTGCTGTTGGGTGTCGGCTACATGCTGTCCAGGTGGAATAAATAGGCAGTGACTGTGAAACGTCCTGGTGCTTAAGACAGCTGGCGTGACGCACACGTACACATACTGTATACACACACACACACACACACACACACACACACACACACACTGAGGCATGCCGTGTGAGGATGCTGTGCTGCATATGTGATGAGCTAGGGTGCATGCATCAGGAGCTAGTGGCTCTAGCACCGTACATTTTTAATGCGCCTCTTTTCCTAGATTCATGGCGAACACCTGAGTGTGTGTGTGTGTGTTTGTGTGTGTGTGTGTGTGTGTGTGTGTGTGTGTGTGTGTGTGTGTGTGTTCATAGTAGGATATGCATAGAGATATGCCAAATTTGATCACTAGACACACATCTGTTCATCTGGTGAAAGCTGTGACTCTTTTTTCACTATAAGTAGAGGAAGTGTGTGTGTGTGTGTGTGTGTGTGTGTGTGTGTGTGTGTGTGTGCACTTTAAAGGACACAGCATGGATCATTTTATATAGAGTAACTCTTACTTGCAGTTGTCATGGTTACCCATACCCAGTGCACTTATATAGATCAGTGTGTGAACCTTTGACCAGGTATATATGCGCGTGCACACACACACACACACACACAGAGAGAGAGAGAGAGAGACCTGTTTGTGTTTATCCATACTAGCTGTGCTGGAGGTACAGTATGGGATATTGTGTGTGTGTGTGTGTGTGTGTGTTCTCTAACTGTGCTGGAGATATGGATATTGAGTGTGTGTGTGTGTGTGTGTGTTCTCTAACTGTGCTGGAGATATGGGATGGTGGCATGTCTTCAGTCGTATCCAACACACATCAGACATTTTTACAAGCTTGGCTCATCCTCATCCCCAGATACTTGGCTGTAGATTGTGGTGTGTGTGTGTGTGTGTGTGTGTGTGTGTGTGCGCGTGTGTGTGTGCGCTAGGGATGCAACGGTACAGTTTTGCCACGGTTCGGTTTGTGTCACGGTTTTTGGGCCACGGTAACGGTTCGGTCTCAATATATCAATATTATCTTGGCTCTAGCATACAGGAGGTTATATTTGCCTTTTCTATTTCAAATCAACAATGTGCTTCTACTTACACTTGCAG
>NC_084998.1:32373824-32376324 GCF_963854185.1 Sardina pilchardus | reverse complement strand
CTTTGGAGAGGTCTGCCTGTAGGGGCGCTGGTCTGGTGGTGTCCCAGATCAGGTCCAGGGTGGTGTACTGTGCGTGATGCTGTGATGTGGGATTGAGGAGAGGGCTTATGAATCTGCCGTTAAGGGAAATCAAGTCAGCCCCCACCACCACCACCACCTCTCTCCTCTCTAACTGCAGCTGAAAATCTCAGTGTCAACACTTTTATTGGGCCGTAAAGCAAACAGACAGAAGTGTGTGTGTGTGTGTGTGTGTGTGTGTGTGTGTGTGTGTGTGTGTGTGTGTGTGTGTGTGTGTGTGTGTGTGTGTGTGTGTGTGTGTGTGTGTGTGTGTGTGTGTGTGTGTGTGTGTGTGTGTGTGTGTGTGTGTGTGTGTGTGCGCGCGTGTGTGTGTGTGTGTAGACAGAGTAGAGCTGTTTGGTGTAAAACATTACTGCTTGCTGCTCTGATGCAATAAAAGGCAATCAAAGATTTATGCTTCCTACTCTTGCTCTCTCTTACACACACACACACACACACTCACACGCAGGCACACAACTTCTCCCGCCTTGTGTGAGTCGCTGGTGTCTAGGTGAGTTAAGCATCCTTATGCAGCTCTCCATCAGCATACTGTCAAGTCCAGGAGTGTTTTGCTATGAGCATGATAGCCCCTTCTGAGAGAAGCTACTCATGACAACACCCCTCATACACACACACACACACACACACACACACACACCACAAACACCACATACTCACAAACACAGACATAAAGAGTTATAAGACACATAAACAAAATGCACACGCACACACACACACACACTGGCCTCAGAGGTCCATGCTTTCTGTGCAGTGGTCAATGTGTCATGTTATGAGTGCGTGTGTGTGTGTGTCTAGGCGGTCACTCAAATTCCTTGCCCCTTGTAGTTTCCCAGCATTGTGAGACATTCAGTCCTGGAAACTGTAAAAGTAGAACTGCTATTGACACATGACCTTTGACCTTTGCCGATAGAGGAGGAGGAGGGTGATGATGACGATGAAGATGACTAAGATGAAGAGTATGGAGTTGATGATGATGATGATGATGAGGATAGTGGTGGTGATGATGGTGATGGTGATGATGATGTTGATAGTGGTGGTGGTGACGATTTATAAAGCTTTATCTATCTATGGTGACAATGGTGATGGTGATAGTGGTGGTGATGATGGTGATGGTGGTGATGTGCAGTGGCAGTGGTGTTGGTACAGTGGTGGTGTGGTGTTGGTACAGTGGTGGTAGCACGGTGCAGCCAGGGGTGTTGCATAGGACTCTTTCTCTCTCTTTTCCCCTCTTTTCATCCTTTCTTTCTCTCTCAGTCTTTTGGTTCCTGTGAGTGCTTGAGGCGCCAGCGCTCTGTTCTCACCGCTGAAAGGCCTGACAAAGACCCTGCTGCGCCTCTATTAGAGACCCAGCCGCCCAGCACTGCCAACGCTGGAGAGAGAGGGGGAGAGGGGGGAGAGAGAGGGAGGAGGGAGGGAGGGAGAGAGAGAGAGAGAGAGACGTCACATACGAATCTAAAAAACAGCTCCACAGAAGTGCTCGCGTATAAGAATTATCACAGCTCTCCGGAGGTTGCAGTTTGCCCAGAGCACGGTGGAGATGCTTGAGTGTGAGCAGACCTTTTGTGTGTGTGTGTGTGTGTGTGTGTGTGTGTAAATGCTTGAATGGGAGCAGACTTTTTGCCAAAGCTCTCCTCTCCACACACTCAGAGAGGGTTTGTAGTGAAAGGGATTTGCAGTGTGTGTCTATATACAGTATGTGTGTTCAGTGTGTGTCTATATGCGTGTGTCTATAGATGTGTGTGTGTTTATGAAGCGCAGGAAAGGGATAATGGACAATAAATAAGTCACAGCCACACTTCTCTTCTTTTCTCTCCTCTCTGTTTTCTCTGCTCTTCTCTTTTCTTCCCCTCTCCTCTCCTCCTCTCTCCTGTCTTCTCTGCTGCCTGGCAATATGGTTATTAGCTGATGGAACCGTGTATGTGTGTGTATCCAGACTGTGTGGTTATTAGCTGATGGAACTGTGTGTGTGTGTGTGTGTGTGTGTGTGTGTGTGTGTGTGTGTGTGTGAACTGTAATGGGAGCAGTAATCTCTCCACTGCTTGCCTCAGCACCAGTGCTCTGGCAGGTCCTCATTTATCCATCAACTGATGCAACGACAGGGCAACCAGGAGCGGCTCCAGCCCGCACACAACCACAACCAGAGCGGCCCAGTCTGGTCTGGCCACGCTGCACTGGTACCACTGCACCACTCACAACACGTCCAGCCACACACACGCCAGCACTGGCCGAGCTCCAGATGATAGTCCAGAGCTACACTGGGTAGAGAACAAGCTGTCTAGCTGTAGATAGATAGATAGATAGATAGATAGATAGATACTTTATTGATCCCCAAGGGGAAATTCAAGAAATTCAAGCTGTAGTGTGCTAGTGTACTAGACTAGTGCTGGTCAAGGTCCAGTGTGTGTATCCAGCATGCCATGTG
>NC_084998.1:32351665-32354165 GCF_963854185.1 Sardina pilchardus | reverse complement strand
TGTGTGTGTGTGTGTGTGTGTAACGGCTGCTGATGTGTGATGTGTGTGTGTGTGTGTGTGTGTGTAACGGCTGCTGATGTGTGATGTGTGTGTGTGTGTGTGTGTGTAACGGCTGCTGATGTGTTTCCAGGTCGGGGAGGACGTGGCGGACGCCAGGAAGTGCACCTGTGCGAGTCATGTGGCCACCATCGCAGACTTCTTCCAGGTGAGCTCACACACACACACCACACTCCACACACACACACACACACACACACACACACACACACACACACACCACACTCCACACTCCACACACACACACACACACACGCACACACGCACACACGCACACACACCACACTCCACACACACACACACACGCACACGCACACGCACACGCACACGCACACGCACACGCACACACACCACACTCCACACACACACACACACACACACACACACACACACACACACACACACACACACACACACACAAGCACAAACACAATCACAGACTTCTTCCAGGTGAGCTCAGACACACACACACACACACACACACACACACACACACACACACAAACACAAACACAATCACAGACTTCTTCCAGGTGAGCTCAGACACACACACACACACACACACACACACACACACACACACACACACACACACACACTTCTTCCATCATCAAGGCCTATCATGAGTGCACACACACAACACAAACACATTGACCAATGTACTGTAACAGAACCAAGTGCAAGTTGCCGCCTGTATGTGGGGTTTGGTCACAAAGAGGAAGTGGTCATCTATATGTGGGGTTTGGCCATAAAGAGGAAGTGGTCATCTCTGTGTGGGGTTTGGCCATAAAGAGGAAGTGGACATCTCTGTGTGGGGTTTGGTCACAAAGAGGAAGTGGTCATCTATATGTGGGGTTTGGTCACAAAGAGGAAGTTGTCATCTCTGTGTGGGTTTGGCCACAAAGCAGAAACGGTCATCTGTATACATTTGGCCATAAAGTGAAAATTGCTGTGCGTATGTATCAGAGTGAGGATAAGGTGTGGAGTGGATTTGGGTGGGTGTGTGTACATGTGTCAGGGCATTAGAGAGTCCATGTGTGTTGCTGTGTGTGTAGTTAGAATAGACAGTAGATTTGGACCTAAAGGGCACCAGAAAAGTGTGGTCGCATTTGGAGCGTCACATCCAACGCAAGCAAGTTGTAAAACTCTGAAAGTCACTTCCATTTGACATTTCAGTCATTTGCCAGATGTGCTTATCCAATAACTTAAACATGAACCACAATGCAAGAACTAATTACAGAAGAAATGTAGAGTGTTCAATGCAGAATGCCTCAAGAAAGATCCGTCTCATTCCATTTGAGAGCTGCTGGACGTACAGTACGCGTGTGGTTTTGGAGGCACAGCCTATCAGAAAGTGAGAGCTCATTTCAGGCCTTCACAGATGACCGCCTTTATGTCCAACTCATGACATTGACCATATGTGGGTATACTGTACGCAGTAGCCTACCTCAATGATTGCTAAAGTGTGAGTAAGTGTGCATATTTTTCAGTGGGCGAGTGTGTGTGTAAGTAACCTTGCAGAAGTAGAGCATTGTGTGTGTGTGTGTGTGTGTGTGTGTGTGTGTGTGTGTGTGTGTGTCTGTGTGTGTGTGTGCTTTTTTTGGCGTATATGCGTCAAACAGCGGTTAACATTAGCAGCGGCGGGCTCTTGTCCTGGTGACTAAAGCCCAGTGAGCGTCCAGGAGGTGAGCAGGAGAGGCTCTCACAGGCGTCGAGCACCGCAGCTGGCCACTGATGCACACCACTTCACTCTTTATAGATCACCTGTGCAGCTCTGAGTGTGTGTGTGTGTGTGTGAGAGAGACAGAGAGAGAGATTGTGTGTGTGTGTTTGAGTGTGTATGCATGTGTTTGATATGGCAACATGACGAGTGGCTGAAGTGCTCGTCAGACTTTGTGTGTGTGTGTGTGTGAGTGTGTGAGTGTGGGCGAGAGACGGTATCCGGTAAGGGCCAGCGGTCAGACCACCCTTCGTCACACACCCAGCTGTGATCCTGTGAAGACGCATCTGTAAATAGCCGCCTCACTGTCCACGCGTTTGGGCGTCTCTATTTAGAGCGAGCGCTTTGTGTGTTTGGCCGTCTTTATTTAGACTGCAGGCTTTGTGTGTGTTTATTGTGAAACTGATGCTGTCTGTCAGCATGATTCAGAGGGAGAGTTTGGTGTGTGTGTGTGTGTGTGTGGGGGGGGGGATTCAGAGGGAGAGTTTGGCTTTCTTGGAGTTAGATGTTCTCTTTGGAGGAATCATATGGCTCTGTGACAGTGTGTGTGTGTGTGTGTGTGTGTGTGTGTTTGTGTGTGTGTGTGTGCCTGCTGGAGGAGAGCAGTGGCTTTACCATCAGGACCATGCTGTGTGTGTGTGTGTGTGTGTGTGTGTGTGTGGAGGAGAGCAGCTCAGTAGCAGGGCAGTTGCTCCACCATCAGGAGCATTCTGAGTTTCTGGC
>NC_084998.1:32339165-32346665 GCF_963854185.1 Sardina pilchardus | reverse complement strand
TATCCAATTAGTATCCAATTAGTGGAAAACCCACTTAATGCTAATGAATTATCTAATTAGTGTCCAATTAGTGGAAAACCCACTGAATGCTAATGAAATATCCAATTAGTCTACAGCCAATGAAAAAGGGTCATGCTCAAGCAGGAGGTGCCATACGCACACTGGCATTGCCCCTCTACTGAAAGTCAGTGTAGCATCAAAACACATTTGAAGCCATTACTTTAAGTTAAAAGAACTATATAGTGTTGCTTCATCCTAGCATCCTAGACACGTGTAAATGGAGCATCCTAGCATAGCATCCTGGACATGTGTAAAGGGAGCATCCTAGCATCCAAGCATCCTGGATAAGTGTAAAGGGAGCATCCTAGCATATATGTGTAAAGGGAGCATCCATCTTAGATATGTGTAAAGGGAGCATCCTAGCATCCTGGCCATGTGTAGTGTTCTCTGTTGTGCTGTGGCGCTAACAGAGTGTTTGTGTTTGTGTGTTTGTATACCAACAGGAGGCGGCCGCCATCATTGCACAGCGCACGTCAAACCCACGGGACTACTTCCGACAGCGGGAGAGGAGCCTGGCGTCCCCCCACTCCCCCTCCGCCAACACCCCCATCCAGAGGCCGGGTACGTGTCCACAGGAGCGCGGGGCAGGATGAGGGGAAGTGGGTAGGGGGCGCTAGAGAGTTGGGTATAGTCAGGGGGGTAGTTGGTGGGAGCCTCTGAAGGGCTTGGGACATGCCCATGAGATGGAGAGATGGGTGGGGGGCAAACATGGGGCATATATGGGGGGAGGTGTGTGTGTGTGGGGGGGGTACATGCCCAAGGGCAAGGGTGGGTCATGGGGATATGTGGAGAGGGGCTGGGGCAGTTGGGCAGCTGGCTCTTGCAAGCGGACGTGTGCAATTTTACATGTTGTCATGTGACTGACTGTACACCTTGTCATGTGACCACCCTGTCCTGTGATCAGCTTGTCATGTGACCACTTTGTCATGTGACTTTATGTTCTGTGTATCTTGCCTCTACTGTATGTTGCATTGAGACACAGGAAACAGGACCATAGATAGAGTTAGCTGGATTGGATTCCGTTAGCCAATCCATTTGTTGCATGCATCCGTCCCGAAGCATCAGATGGTCAGCAGCTTTGCACTACACCAAACCGCACTGGACACCGCCGCCAGGCATCCATCCATATCCATGCATGGATGGACTTGCATTAGTATCATACTGGGAAGGACCTTTATATCCTGTTCCCGGATCATTTCCATTGGCTGCTGTGTGCACGTATGAGGGGGGGATCCTGTGAGTAGTAGGAGAGGCATCATCCAACCAGAACAGCTCACCTGTGAGGAGAGGAGACGCATCATCCAATCAGAACAGCTCACCTGTGATGAGAGGAGAGGCATCATCCAATCAGAACAGCTGACCTGTGAGGAGAGGAGACGCATCATCCAATCAGAACAGCTCACCTGTGATGAGAGGAGAGGCATCATCCAACCAGAACAACTCACCTGTGAGGAGATCATCCAACCAGAACAGCTCACCTGTGAGGACAGGAGAGGGAGAGCTCACCTGGCCATGGGTCAGGCATCTATGGAATGTGGAGAGCTTCAGCAGAGTCAGAAGAGTTACCTTTGAAGAAAGGAAGATGTAATTTAATCTAAGAACACTCACCTGTGGAGCGAGTTGAAGATCTCACCAGGGTCATTTCAACACACAATTGAAGATCTTCCATTTGAGGACCAAAAACAACCTTTGATGGAGAGATAGGGTTGTCTTGGTGTGAAAGGCAAGCTGACCACTAAACAATGCTCTACAATTCTCTGTCTCATAACCTGAAATGCCAGAATGATGGCAAAGCAGCAGAGGCAAGTTTAAGTGTGCTTGTGGTCCCTGCTGAAACCTAATGAAGAGACTCACGTCAGAGGTTATGTTGACTCAACAACAACAACAACAACAACAGCAACAACAACAACAACAACAGCATGTTGCTTTTTATAAAGTGCTTTTCAAGGCACCCAAAAGACACAACACAGGACTTTATTTTATAGCAAATGCACACCTCTCTACTGTCATATTTGCACTTGAGTGTGGGGAAGAAGCTGAAGTGGGATGTCTGATACATACAAGCTCTGTTGAGTAAGCTCGAACGTGTCATCTTCCTGTGACGGAGACGGACGTGTCATCAGTCAGTGACAAGAGACAGAGCTCTCACATCTCGGGAGAAGTGCCCTTGGCAAGGCCACAGCATCTGGAGAATACTGATGAGGAAGTGTCTGATTCTGTACACCGCCCTGCACGGGCGGTGCATTATGGGATGCCGCTGTCTTAGGAGGACAGCGGAATCTCCTCTGGTTCCTGAGACACCAGCCCAATATATGAATCTAATAATCTGATGGGTATACATGGTCATATGTTATCAGCCCTGCTTGGTCAGGGAAGTTCACCAGGATTTAGCCATATAAACTTATTTTCTATTTCCTTCTCTCTCCCTCACTTTCTCTGTCTCTCTTTTTCTTTATCTCTCTGCCTGTCTATCTGTCACTTCCTGTCTTTCTTCTTCCTGTTCTTCTCGTCCTCTTCTCTCGTCTTGCGTCGCTCTGTGTGTGTGTGTGTGTGTATGTGTGTGTTCGTCTCTGTTTATATCTGTGTGTGTGTGTGTGTGTGTGTGTGTGTCCCGCTGTGCTGTGGGCCCTGCGTCCTTATCCACTAGGCCGCGTGGAGAGCCCGTTTCTCTCTCAGCAGTGTTCCACGAGTGCTTCCCCTGTGCTGCAGCAGCCAGGTATACCTGGTAGGTACCAGTTTAGACCCTCTCCCCACGCCACGCCACGCCATGCCCCCTACCCCCAAACACTCCCCCCCCACCCCACCTCACTCACCCTCTCCCTCCACACATGCACACACACACACATCGTCTGTTTCTCTCTCTCTCTCTCTCTCTCTCTCTCTCTCTCTCTGTCTGTCTATCTGTCTTTGTCTCTCTCTCTCTCAGACACACACACACACACACACACACACACACACACACACACACACACACACACACACTCACACACATGCTCATCCCACATTCCCCCACCCAACCTCATGGTAGAGTAGTCACTGCCCCCCACCCCCACTACCTCCACCTGTCAGAGGGGAAATATGACTCAGCACTAATGTGTAAATGCAGCCGTTAGTTACAGTATCCCCTGACCAGTCAGGCCCAATGCATTCTGGGTATCCCTGGATCACAGAGGCTGTGTGTGTACGTGTGTGTGTGTGTGTGTGTGTGTGTGTGTGTGTGTGTGTGTGTGTGTGTGTGTGTGTGTGTGTGTGTGTGTGTGTGGACCTGGTCAGCTTTAGAGTCATGTTTAGCACTGGTTTTGAGGAGAGGATCTGGATCTTCCAGACTAGTCCTGTGGACAAGGACTACCCAGAATGCACTGGTGTCTGTGAACATTTGCATTTATAGTGTTTACTCTGACCCATATTTCTATCATGTATATCATCGGCAGTCACACAGTCACATCCCAGATGCGGGCCTGGTATGGGCCTTATCTGGCCTTGGTCTAATCAGCTCGGGCTCTGCTTGGGAGCTAGTCATCTTCTGGGCTGTAGCATCACTACAGAATGGCTACGAGAGGAGACTTTCAAGGAATAAATAAAACAAATCATCGAAACATCGGCGTTCGATGTCCTCCAGTAACGCATAATTGTTCTATATCAGCTAGGATCTAAAAATGCAGGCAGCGTAGCAAAGTCAATTATTTTAAGTGCCTCGTACAGATGGTGTTTGTTTGATTTGCTCTTTTATCTAAGTGGTTTCTCTCTCTGCGTCTGACTGACTGTCCGACTGTCTGGCCCCATCAGTGGAGTAGACACGTTAAGTCCCACCCCTCCCTCTGATCAGCCATTCTCCTCTCTACTACCCTTAACTTCCCCGTGCATCGCTAATGTGCTGTCTCTGCTGCTTAGCACAGCGCTGGGTCCCATAAGAACAAGCTGCCATCTCTCTCCATCTTTAATTCATCCACTCTGTCCAGACCAGCCCCATTCTTTCAGGAATGATCTCTTTCCTGTAAAAGTGTTTTCTTCTGTTTTGGAAGTTTCTAGGCCTCTGAGGAGCGAGAGAGAGAGAGAGAAAGAGCGAGAGAGAGAAAGAGGGGGAGGGAGAGAGAGGGAGAGAAAGAGAGTTTTGTGGTTGAGTTACAGTATGCCTGAGAGTGCTATGAGTCTTTGAGTCCAGGTGTAGTTGAGTTGTGTTGCGTTGAGCTCCGAGTCTTACCCTGCCCCCTGTACTCCTCTCCCCATGCCTCTTCTGATGGTGTAGTTGAGTTCAGGTGTAGTTGAGTTCAGGTGGAGTTGAGTTCAGGTGGAGTTGCGTTGCGTTGAGCTCCGAGTCTTACCCTGCCCCCTCTACTCCACTTTCCATGCCTCTTCTGATGGTGTAGTTGAGTTAATCCCAGGATGTCAGGTTTAGTTGAAGTCAGGTGTAGTTGAGTTCAGGTGTAGTTGAGTTCAGGTGTAGTTGAGGTCAGGTGTAGTGTTAGTAGTGTAGCGTTGTGTTGCGTTGCGTTGAGCTGCGAGTCTTACCCTGCCCCCTCTACTCCTCTCTCCATGCCTCTTCTGATGGCTGGCGGGGGCCACGCCCGTGCTCTCCCCTGTTCTCTCCACCTGTGAGTGTCTGTGCCTGCGTCTTGGCCTCAACGCCTGTGTGTGTGTGTGTGTGTGTGTTTTGTACGTGTGTATGTGTGTGTGGGCCCTGGTGTCCTGTGACCATGGAGTGTGTTTTATTTTTGTTTTCTGTGGATTTATTTGTGGCGTACAGTGTTGTGTGTTTATATTATATAGTCAGTGTGTGTGTGTGTGTGTGTTAGGGGCTTGATACTGTTGCTGTTTCAGCCATGTATTACAGCAGTGTGTTAAAACCAGGGGAGCCCATTGTGCCGGCTTCAAACAGCCAGAGCCGGCTTACCCAGTCAACACCGTCACAGTCACATGCATCTGACCTGCTTATACATCAGTACTGTAATTCAGCAGGCTGGCTAGCCTAGTCAACTACGTCACATGCATCTGACTTGCTTATACATCAGTACTGTTATTCAACTCCGTCACAGGCATATGACCTGCTTATACATCAGTACTGTTATTCAACTCCGTCACATGCATCTGACTTGCTTATACATCAGTACTGTTATTCAACTCCGTCACATGCATCTGATCTGTTTATATGTCGCCACCCTAGCCTACCCTAGCGCTACCCTAGTCAACTACGTCTTTGCTGTTTTCAGCACGCTGGCTAGCCTAGTCAACTACGCCACAGGCATATGACCTGCTAACACATCTTTGCTGTTTTCAGCAGGCTGGTTAGCCTAATCAACTCCCATCACATGCATATGACCTACAAACTTGTCTTTGCTGCTATTCAGCAGGCCAAATGCAATGTGTGGCTGTTTGAAATGTGTACTGAAGTATACGTATATCCAGCATACTCACTTCAGTCTTCTCTGGCTGAATATGGCTCTCTGTAATGCGGGCTGAGCATAACAGGGTCAGGTGTGCCCTGTAGTCCACACCGAAAAGTCAACTGACTGACCCTGTCACCTGACCCTTGACCTCTTGACCCCAGGGGCTGATGTCCTGAGTGTGTGTGCCGTACATGAGTGCCCACTCGGGGAAGGCCCACTCGGTGTTGTACAGTATGGCTGAGGAACATGTGAGAGGTCTGTTGTGGCCCCAGCGCTCAGCTTCATTTTAAACACTCCTACGGTAGATGGGACACCCCGTTGGTCTGCAGGTTGTTGCGTGTGTTTCCATGTGATGCTGTGTTCCTCTGCCGTTGTGCATTGACATGTGTGTGTTTACAGTGGACTGTGTTGGATCGAGTAACTCATTCATTCATAGGTTGAACAAGGCATTTTGGATGGAGCATGTTGGTTTCATCTTCAACCATGACTAACCTTCTTCGGGTTTATGATGTGTGTGTGTGTGTCTGTGTGTGTGTGTGTGTGTGTGTGTGTGTGTGTGTGTGAGAGAGAGAGAGTTGTTGGTGGTGGCATGTTTTTTGTGTTAAGTGTTGAGGTGGATTTAGTTCTGTCATTGTACTGTCAGCCTTGTTGACCAGTCCTACCGATTCACACACTTTCAGTGAGAAAGAAACACTTGCTAGAACCTGCAAGGATTCTGTCCTTTACTTGTCCTTATAGAACCATTGAAACCCGATGAATGAAAGGACCCTCATAGTGTTCTATTGTTCTAAGTGGAAGTAATAAAGGGTTTCTCTGTGAGAACAAGCAAAAAAAGGACCTTACGGTTCTAGACAGTGGCTGTTCTGTAAATTGGCCATCTTGTGTGTGTGCCGTGGTGTGTGACCTGTGTGACATGGCTGTAGTGGACATGTGTGCATGTCAGAAGGTGTCGTTGTTCTTGTGTGCATGAACTCTTTTATGGTATAAGCTTAAGATCTTTGAATGGAATGGTAGTTTCTCACTTTTAAAGGAGCAATGTGTAGTTTTTGTTATCAGGGAAAAAAAGACTTACAACAACGCTTAATTCTGACTGAGTACTTACGGTAGTGATCCCAATGTTGCTGTGCATGTATCGCATATCAAGCATGTGTAGTATGTCTGTGTGTTATAGTGACTAATGCCGTCACTAATCGCAGCCCTATATACTGTACACCACTATACCACTATAGTGCGAGTGCAGAATGTGTATGGATACAATGCACAGGAATATTGGGATTACAATTTCTAATTTCATCATGATGATATTGCTATTTCTATATTTCAGAATGAAATCATTGCTGTAGGTCTAGAAGCATTTTTGATATTTTTTTTCTGGCAACAGAAACTACACATTCTACCTTTAAGTGTGAACTGACTAAAATGATTTGATGACCAGGTAAGGCAAACTATCCCTTAGTATCCAGTCTTTACGTACAGTGAGTAGTCAACATGTGTGTGTTATTTAATATTTTCTATGCGTTTGTACCAACTAATGCTCTCAATGGCTAGAAGCAGAGGGTTTGGTCATGTAGTTACTTTATTCAATGTCCTAAACATGACTCTGATATGACAGTGTTAATATAGTACTGTATGTAGGTCAATTTGCCAGCATTTTCAGACTAAGTTCAGACTAAAGCTTTGCCAACTGTAGTTTTTACACTTTTTACCACCAGGTTTCAGCTGGCTTTGCGTTGGCATAGCAAACCACACCTCAGTCTGTAGTACCTATTTAAAAGAGTATTTCATTTAAACATTTTAAGTGAAGCACCATGTTAAATGTGAAAGCCATTGTTTATGTGACTGTGGAGCCTTGGTGTACAGTATTTGAAGAGGCACCTTCACTGCATTAGGCTGCAGTACAGTAGTCTAGGGTTGCATGGGGAGAGCAGTCGTCCTAATGAAAGAGCATGCAGACGTGGGGTTGCTGAAGTGATGCCCCATTCTCACGGCACTTGTTGTCTGTTTGATTGTTTGTTTTTTGTTGGGTTGTTGGGTTGTTTTCTGATGGGCTGTTCTT
>NC_084998.1:32321665-32336665 GCF_963854185.1 Sardina pilchardus | reverse complement strand
TTCTCTCATGAGGGCGAAGACACCATTCCTAAGATGCCCATGTACTCCACACCCCCTGGTGAGTGACACACACACACACACACACACACACACACACACACATTCACTTGCCCCCCTGCACACATACTGTATGGCTCCAAGTCAGTCAGATATAGTGAGCAGAGGAGGGTCATTGAGGAAACAAGCTTGGTGGATGTGTAAAGAATCATTAATGTACAGTATCAACCATTCTGTCGAGGATTTGGCTGTAATGTTCCAGAATCTTCTACCAAAATGGCTGCGCTGACTCTAGGAAGTACGAGCCTATGCCATAATTCCACCATTACGTAAGCTGTTACTGTAGTTTCAAACACGTACGCTTAGTTTACACAGACACAGATATTTCAGCAGAGCACACTGCAATATTACAAGCACAAATCTGAATGTTTTTTTGTAATAACGTGTGTGTGTGTGTGTGTGTGTGTGTGTGTGTGTGTGTGTGTGTGTGTGTGTGTGTGTGTGTGCGCTCTGCAGCAATTGATGTGACCTGCTGGGATGCTGACGGAGATGATTAAAGGTGGAGGACCAGCGGCGTCTCCCTGGCGACGTCTCCAGGACGACGTCTCCATGGCAGTTTAAATACAAGCATCTTGCATCAAACGATAAAAGTAACATTTAAAAAAAAAAAACAGAATTATGATTTCAGAGGGAAAAAAAATATCCACCAACGAATGATTTAGGGTATTGTTAAAGATGCCAGTGGGTAGAGGAGCTCTTGGGGTGTGTGTGTGTGTGTGTGTGTGTGTGTGTGGCCGCGAGTGTTTCTGTGTGTGAGTGTGTGAGTCCGAGAGAGAGTTTGCACGTGTGTGTGTGTGTGTGCGAGTGTTCTAACTTATTTATTTCTCTCTTTTGCTATGCAGAGTAGTGCTCAGTGCTGGTGTGTGGTAGCACTAATGTGTGTCATGTGGAAACGTTAGACCCCGTGTTACAATCAAGAGTGCAGCATCGTAGCAAACGGATAATCTCACTCTCATATTATCTGTGTTAGACACGCAAACCCTCTCCTGCTCAGCCATGGCCTCGTGCCATGTCTTCTCTGTGCAAACTGTCTGACCGTCTGTCAGTCCCGCGACCGCCCGTCTGGATGGAGAAGGCCTAGGTGCCTACCGTAGATTATGGAGCGTTATGAAGGAGAAGAAATCCACGCTTTTAGTGTTGAAGGAGGCAGCCCGCCTCTGTTGTTCTTATTATGTTTTTTTTATGACGGTTGGTTGTTCGTTTTGTTGTTTTTTTTTATGGTGAAGGTGGACAGTGCATATCAGACAGTGCTGTCCAGCTGTGACGTTCTGAGTAGTCATCCCATTAGTTTTGACAAACGAAATTATATAAAATATTTTGTATTTGTGTTTGTGCCAATTTTTGCAATATTGTGTGATGTGGTTCCACTCGGCCATGTGAGTGCAGTGTCTCCTGTGGGTCGAGCGGAGTGGAAGAGAGTGGACACCCGTCTATTAACTACCTAGCAAGCATGCTAATCAAGCCCAGGCAACCGTTGCGTCTGCTCCAGATATGGCCCACATCTGGCTTGGACCTGGGCCGAATTTGTCTGGTCGTTTATGAACCAGAAGTGACGTTGTGCGCTTGGATTGTTTATATGGTAACTCAGTGTAAACAACGGTTGTCAAAGTCTGTATTTGTTTGATATTTTTATATTTTAGCAGCTATCGCTAGATAGCTGACAATGCTAAAAAGTTGTAGTGCAAGTGGTTGTGATTGGTTGCTGGGTTTTGACAGCTATTTTATTTCCGCTAAGTTACCATGCAACGCAATCGAGCAACATCATTTATGACTATTCACCGGATCGCAACAAATCTGGTTGGGTCCCGTTGACTGTGTCTAATCACAGCTGGTTCTGACCCGGTTGAGATCCGTTCAAGATCCACGTTGGGCTTGTTCAGCCATGTCTGGTCCAATGGCAGCTCTCCACCTGGCAAGCCATTTAGCAGAGAGAGTGTCGTGGATACGTAAACTAATTTAGGCAATAACTAATGTTTCTACAGCACTCATTTGGAATGGCTGTTTACATCTGAAATTAAACTGTGTGTGTGTGTGTGTGTGTGTGTGTGTGTGTGTGTGTGTGTGGCTGTGTGCGCATGAGTGTGTGGTTGTGTATGTGTGTCTGTGTTGCTGGTAGGGCTTGTGTGTTTGTGACATACCTGTACAAACTATATTGGAACTCTTGGCAGAAAGTCACTTCCTGTTAGGGATTATGTCATTCTCTTGTTTGGTTTCCGCTTTGCTCATTTGATCTCCAATCCTACAACTACGGAATAGCGTTCAGCCATAAAACAAATAATCATTTGATGTCCGATCCTACCACTACAGAATAGCGTTCCCATAGTAGCCATAACACATTTGATCAGCAGGTAGAACACGGCAACAGGTGCTTCGCAACGACACTCAAAGAAACAGGCAAGACCCAGTGGTATAGTGGGCGTGCGTTAGAGAGAAGCATAAATAACGTCCGTAAAAGCAGCGTTTCACACCCTGTTAACACATTCTGTGGAGGTCATCTCCGTAACAATGATGGTAACAGCATCAGAGCATCCCTGCATTTGTCCAGTCATCGTGTAGAGTCCACTCATCATCAAGTCCAGTGGCCACAGGAAGTAGTTGACAGGACACCGCGTGGTGTCTGCTACTGGGCCCTGGAGCTGATTAGGAGTTGACCAGACTAGAGGTTTGAAAGGCTCTGACTGACGCACACCATCCATACATGTCCATCCATGTCTGTCGCTGTCGCCACGTATGCTTTACTGGGCCAGAAGCTCTCGCTGTGGAGAACGAGACCCAGCCATTTTGAGACTTTACTCTGAGAGATCGGTGTGGTGGTTAAAACAAAACATCTCAGAACCGCTGGAAGTGAAATGCAATTTTTCATCACAGTGTGAAGAACTTCTGCTAGTGAACAGTAGGGGGAGCCATGCTCTGGGTCAGCCCACTCTGACCAGTCCTGACCTGACGTGAGCAGTAAATACACCCCTCACGACTGGAGGGAGGACACTGTGTGTGCATGTGCGTGTGCGTGCGTGTGTGCGTGCGTGAGTGTAGAGAGATCTACTAGAGAAGAGTGGCCCATCTCTCAATTAGCGTCACTCTAGAAGTCCGGTCTGTTCTTAGGAAGCCAGTTGATTTTTCCAGTTTATTCATTTACGCCAAATCACTGCCAATCCCCCTACGACTCAGATATAGTTCAGATGCATTTGAGTCACATATACTTCAATATCTAGAGTGGCATAACGTCTACATATACTATCGCGTTTGTGTTAAAGTCTTACTGTACGTACTGCAAGAAGTAGGCCATCCTTAGCTTGGAAGCTTCATGAATATTAACTGTCCTTAATCCTTAGACCAAATTACAGTACACCTCTGACATGTACTCTCTTGCACATGTGCACTATATGTTTTCATTATTACCATGCTGTGTTTTGAGTTTTATAAATTCTCAAGCAAATACTCTATTAAGGCTTAGACTGTCCTCTGTCTTCCTAGCTTGCTTTGATTGATTTTGTTATTATTTGTTTGTTTGTTTGTTTGTTTCTTGTACTACGCTTCAAGTGATTCAGTATACCCTGTTAAACATCACTGCATTTTAACCACATGAATGGGAAATCACATGTGAGAGCAATAAACGCCTGAGCAAAGTAGTGTTGTTCTGTACATAGAGCTGGGGTTGATCTCATAGCGACGCTACACATAGCTACTCTGCTAAACTGACTGAGTTCTGGTCTTTCCAGAAGTTTCTGTACCAAGAGAAGGAGAGTTTCCCTCTGGCCTCTGGGGAAGGAGCAGGGCCCCGCGCATCTTTAACAATAACCAACACCGACCGACGCCCTCCCAAATTTCAGTGTGCCCCCCCCCCCCCAGCCCCTTGGCCCCCCGGTAGTGATTATTATTGCCCCCCCCTTACTCCACACTACAACTAGGAGACTATTATCACCGCCACTCCTACGACTAGTGCTTCTACTATACTGTATTATACAAACACAACAATACTACTCCTCCCTTCTCTCTCTCTCTCTCCCAGATGCAAGGCTAGGCGATTTTTTTTTTCTTTTTTTGGGAAAATATATATATATATAAATATATAATTTTCTAAATTATCTCTTTCCCTGTTTTCGGTCTGCTTCTCACACACTGTTTTTGAAACAAGCACAAGATTTTTGTGACATGCTATGTGCTTATGTATGTTAATAAAAGACTTTGAAAAATTCCAAATTGATTTGTTGTTCTGTCCCGAAGCAAGACACACAATCGTTCAGAAGTCTTTCAGGAAACTGAGGAAAGTGTATCTGTCCATCTCAGTCCACATCTGTCCATCACAGCATGGAAACGAGAGAAAGAAAAGTACTACCATTCTCGTTGAGCTCCTGAATTTATTTCAAAAGATGTATTCTTCCCGTGGGTATGGTACAGGGGATGATTATCTCTAAGGACAAACACCGTAGAACTGAGCAAGTAGCAGCAGTGGAGGAAAATGCACCAGGAATCATAATTACTTCCCTTACACACACATTCCCTTATAAACAGACACTCCCACACACATGAACACACACACCCACACACACATAAACAGACACTCCCGCACACACATAAACACACACACACACACATAAACACACACACCCACACACTCACTTACAGTATGCTGATGGAGGTCGACGATCAACAAATATTCAAGTGAACGATATTGATGAATGACTAACAAACATCAACCTAGTGACTCTGTCAAATAACCCAGGTCAACAATTTAATCTACACACACACAGACACACAGGTTAACACAGGTTTATCATGAGTGTGAGAGAGATGTCTGAGATTGAAGGCCAAATCCGGTGTGGCTCTGGTTAGGATTTGAGCCGGAACTGGTTCCAGTCTGGATTCTGCTATTCCCTCTGTGTTGATAAAACTGAGTGTGTGTGTGTGTGTGCTCTGCTCTGCCCCTTGCCTCGGAGAAGGGTGTGTGAGTAATGGCAGATGGTCTGGTCTCTTCAACATCAGTGGAGTGTGAAAAGGACAGTCTCATCACTAAGCTAGCTCCTGCATGAAATGTGGCAGTCGTTAATTATTCGACCCAAATGAAGAGATCTATTTTGTGAAAATGTAAGTAGCACCTATCATCTGGTCTGAGGGCAGAATACACACTGATGGAGAGGTCCAAGCGGGATGATCCACGCTCCAGAAGATGATCTGAATCCTCCTCACGTACACTTGAGAAATGCCAGCCATCTTGCTGCTGTTACGTCTTTAATGGTGATGTCTGAATGAACGTGTCAAAGTAAAATCCTGTGAAATAATGATCAGTGCGTCATTGGGCCAAACACAGCCTTCTGTCTCAGTCATAACAAAGTAGGAGCTATCTCACATCAATGATATTCATCGTCATTCATAGACACCAGATGGCCAATTTGCAGCCTGTGTGTCTCTCTCCGGTTCGCCACAACGGCACCAGAACACACTGCCCATATCAGCAGCCCCACTCCAGTGCAAATAGAGCACCCAGAATGGGTTATAGAGCACAGTTAACACACCTGGGTCATGTGGGGTAATAGAGGGCCCATATGGGGTAATAGAGCACGGTTAACACACCTGAGCCATGTGGGGTAATAGAGCACGGTTAATACACCTGAGCCATGTGGGGTAATAGAGTACGGTTAACACACCTGAGCCATGTGGGGCATTAGAGCACGGTTAACACACCTGGGCCCATGTGGGGTAATGGAGCACAGTTAACACACCTGGGCCCATGTGGGGCATTAGAGCACGGTTAACACACCTGGGCCCATGTGGGGTAATGGAGCACAGTTAACACACCTGGGCCCATGTGGGGCATTAGAGCGCAGTTAACACACCTGGGCCTCTATTACCCCACATGGACCCTCTATCACCCCACATGGGCCCTCTATTACCCCACATAGGCCCTCTACCACTCCATCTGGGCCCTCTATCACCCCACATGGGCCCTCTATTACCCCACATAGGCCCTCTGCCACTCCATCTGGGCCCTCTATTACCCCACATAGGCCCTCTACCATTCCATATGGGCCCTCTACCACCCCACACAGGCTCTCTATTACCTCACATGGGTCCTCTATCACCCCACATGGGCCCTCTATTACCCCTCTATGGGCCCTCTATCACCCCACATGGGCCCTCTATTACCCCTCTATGGGCCCTCTATTACCTCACATGGGCCCTCTATTACCCCACATGGGCCCTCTATTACTCCTCTATGGGCCCATGTGGGGTGGTAGAGCACCTATGGGTCTTGGCGAGAGCATTGCGTGTGCTGCTATGGCAGAAGAGGCATAAGTGGATGGATGGCCCCTCTCCTATCTCTCCCTCTTTTTTCTCTTTCTCACTCACTCTCTCTCCCCCACTCTTTCTCTCTCGTTCTCTTTCTCTCTCTCTCGTTCTCTTTCTCTCTCTCACTCTCGTTTTATGTAAACAGACACAGAGGTCTCCTCCTGGTCTGTATCCTAGCAACACATGTACTGGCACAGCGAGGAAAAGAAAGAGTGAGAGACAGAGAGGGAAGTGTGTGTGTGTGTGTGTGTGTGAGAGAGAGAGAGAGAGAGAAAGAGAGAGAAAGAGAAAGAGAGAGTATGTGTGAGAGAGAGGAGGCTGTTTGCACCTCGGTCTCTCATCTCTCATGTGATGAAAAAAAGCAAAGATGGATATAGAGTCGGAGAAGCAGGCAGAGACTAAGAAGATTGAGCTGAGCAGAGCTCCATGTCTCACACACTCACACACACACACTCAAATGGCAATTTGAATTCAAAGAGTTATCCAAACGTAATAAACGTACATTATTAAAGACAGCAGGGATGAGATGTGGAGAAGCGTGAATGCTGATTGGCACCAGACCACATACTGTGTTGAGGGTTTTTAATTCTGTTTCTCATCAACAACAACACCCTCACATATCAAACAGACATTCATCTGCGGCTAGAGCAATTCTGAAGAAACCTCTCGTCCTTTTCAATTGACTTCAAATTTGATGGAACCACACAATAAATGACAGCCTTTGACTGATTGTCTCGATTCAACTGTTTCCATTATAAAAAAATATCATCTTGTTGGGTTAGCTTTAAGGTGCTTATGATTACCTTACAAGTTGCCACCTACAAAGTCTGAAAAAATAGGTCTCATTTTAGTTTAACACACTGGCAGCTTAATTCACAAAAGTATACACAAGCTGTGTAGATGCCTGTCCTCGTTTGTCCTCATCACCTCGAAAATGGCCTGGCTTGTTTATTGACAATAAAATTTGTCTAGTGAAGTCAAAATCAGACCTACGCTCCAGAAGGGTGCAACTGCTACCATAAAAAAGAGACATTCAGTTAACACCACGTTCTTTGTCTAAGGCCTAATCACAGGCTAACATGGAAAGGGATTTGCTTAAAGGCCTTTTTATAACTCTAAGACACTTTGAGTTCATAGTGGAGTTTGTCATTTTGTTTTTCACCATAATGCATTGTCATCATTTCAACCAATTTAAGTCAACTGAAAATGGGCTTTAAATGGCTCAAGCCCTAAATAGCTTGACAGCTTTTCACAATAGTGTTTGTTGTAAGGGAACATTACATAAGATAACTTTAAAAAAAACACATTTTGTTGACCATTCTGTTGACCTCAGATCCAAACTCCGAAATCAACCATGTTTGCACTTGGAGAGCACGTTGTTCTGCATGTGGACTGTAGGCTATCTATCGCAAAATAACATCGTCCATCTTAAAATGATCTGATTTCTCATGTTTATGCATCTATAGTGTTGTTTTTCTCTCCAGCTGCAAAATAGGCAGAGTTAATTGGTCTGAGAGACTAGGCATTTGGCTAGGCAGTGTGAACTGGTGGTTTTATGCTAATGCTTAGCTCGCTAATTGCCTTTTCTGGTGTGTGGCGGGGACCTCCTAATCAAGACAAGTGGAGATGATCCAGCCTGAAAGCCACAGAAAAAGCAGGAAGCAGAGCAAGACGTTTTGCATGTCAAGATGTTTTGAGATGACGACAGCCTGTGGGTGCGAGGAACTAGCAGGGGTTACCTCAGTTCCTCCAAACAATGTGAGTGAACAGGGGGAAAAAAACAAGAACACAAACAAGCGCCAGAGGAAGGCAACAAAGAAGCGAATGGAGTCCTTTCATGGAAATCACTGCATTTCAGGGCCGTGGGCTGCTCCAGGCAAACACAACCAGCTGCAGTGATGTGACGCGGCATGGTTACGTTATGGATGACGACGACCATGACTAGCAGGAGTGTCACGGAAGACTCCGCTCTGTCCTTGCGCTCTCTAATGATGAGGAATAATATAAAAAACAACGGATAAACATGACTCCAGAGTAGAGTTCAACAAACCCCAAATCATTTGCTTCTGTAAACAAGCAGTTTAAAACTCAGAGTCTACCAGTCTTGGCACCATCAGGAGTCAGACAGTGGATATAGATGCTGGCCAACCTCCACAAGCTACAGCAACCCACATTACACAGGAAATCAAATCATCAAAACAAGCCATGAGACCAAAGGGACACATCGAGATTCTTCTCCACTATGCAACACAGTTCAACATTTCTCATTTCTCAGGTGTCCATTCACAATCAATCCACAAGTTTCAGTTAGGGCTTGCTAATTGTCAAAAATAAATGTTCAGTGAAAATAAGAGGTTTAGGGAAGAATACAAAAAGTTATCGCGATGGTCTTCGGCTCATTCTCCATCACACAGCCCATCTCAAGTCATTTGCTCTTGTGTTGTTGGACCAAGATCAATTCAAATACAAATACAACAGAAACAGTCTTTCTCAGTCTCTGACTAGAACTGTGGGTCCATCTGTATACAGTAACAGCATAGCAGAAGTGTAATGTTGGTTCCCGTTGTTGCATGTCAGTCCTGAAGAGACGGATTAGGAAACTGCAGAGGGCATGTAGTTCTAGCACCCAAGAGATACGTGCTCCCACAGGAGGCTCCTGGAAGTCATGGCAACAGCGATTCACATTATGGTTCCAGTTCCGCAGCTCCAATTCCACTGGAAGGGCCACAGAGACAGAATACGAGAGAGAGAGAGAGAGAGAGAGGGAGGGAGGGAGGGAGGGATGCTGCACAAATGTTCTCCTCCAGTCAGCATGATCCACTTCAGCCCTCCGTAATTATTTCAGCTGAGAGACACACACGCACAAAAAAATAATCTCTTAATTTTCCAAAACCCCGCCACCTGAAACCCAGAAGAGCACCAGCTTCTCTGCAGAAGGAGGAGATAACCACACATCGCTGACCAAGCCATTCACCCCTCCTCTCACACACACACACACACACACACACACACACACACACTCCCAGCGGGGCCCTCAGACGGCCGTGCTGCGCCCCAGTAGGGGGTAGGCGGTGGGCAGGCCGCAGTCCTCCTCCAGCTCCCTGAGCAGCGTCAGGCCGAGGGCCGGGGGGCCGCCGTGTCCGAGGCCGAGGCCGAGCGTGCGTCCGTGGCGCGGCATGGTGGCGATGAAGGACACCTGGGGCTCCAGGGGGAAGCTGCGGCGCTCCAGCCCCAGCCCCGCGGGCAGGCGGCCCAGGGAGTCCCAGCGGCGCGGCGCGGGGGGCAGCCTGATGAGCGTGGAGCAGCCGTGCGGAGCGCGCAGCGACAGCGGCAGCAGGCCCAGGGCCTCAGGGCTGGCCTTGCTGATGTCCGGCTCCTGGGGGACCCTGGGGGCGCGCGGAGGGGCCTTCAGCGTCCCACCCACGCCAACACCCCCACCCACAACGCTGCCGCCGCCGCCGCTGCTGTCTCGGGGGCCGTGCAGGATGGGAGGAGGCTGGCGTGGAGGTTCGGCCAGGACTTCGTTGTACGGAGGCGGAGGGTCCTCCATCAGGACGGCCTCCTCGTAACATGGCGGCTGCCCACACGGGTCACTGTCCACTGGAACTGAAGCACAAGAATAAATATTACCCATGATGCATCACATAACAACTACATAAAACACTGCACAGCATTTACTTATTTTTATATTGGCATTTGTGTTTACATGTGCTCCTGAAGCTCAGCAAGAAAGGTATAAGTTATTCGATCTTTGTGCAACACATTTTGTGTATGGAAATCTACACACTGTACAGTCAGATGCTAACATTATTTTACTGTTGGACGTAACGCTAAACTGGAAAGACAATACTGGAAATGTATATGAAGGATTACTATTTGGCTGTCCTTTAGATAGATAGATAGATAGATAGATAGATACTTTATTGATCCCCAAGGGGAAATTCAAGGGGAAATTTACTTAATTTAACTAAAAAAGCACTCAGAGAGTGCAGACCTCCGCCTGCATTCTGTTCTTCCTAGGTTGTCATACATTTGAACCTGAACTATTCAGATCGCCACCACGTGGCCATACCATGCCATTACACCACTAGGCGAAATACATAAACGGAATTACGGATCACTCCCAAAATGTAACCGTTTCTTCCTTGGGTCTGACCTTCCCTGGAAATTTCATCGAAATCCATCCATTACTTTTTGAGTTATCTTGCTAACAAACAGACAAACAGACGCCAGTCCCCGATGAAAACATATACCTCCTTGGCGGAGGTAAAAAAATGATTATCGCCTGTTATTAATGTCGATACCAATAGATCGGCAAATAGCTGTGTGTGTGTGTGTGTGTGTGTGTGTGTGTGTGCATCAAAATGTGTGTGTGTGTAGCATTCACACATTGATAAATCACGAGTAAGGGGACGCTGTGGAACAGCAAGCCGCATTGTTATCTCACCATACCTTAATGATCACTAATGGACTTATTGAGAGGATCCCTAATCACATCCACACTATTATTGAGAGGATCCCTAATCACATCCACACTATTATTGAGAGGATCCCTAATCACATCCACACTATTATTGAGAGGATCCCTAATCATGATCACATCCACATTATTATTGAGAGGATCCCTAATCATGATCACATCCACATTATTATTGAGAGGATCCCTAATCATGATCACATCCACACTATTATTGAGAGGATCCCTAATCATGATCACATCCACACTATTATTGAGAGGATCCCTAATCATGATCACATCCACACTATTATTGAGAGGATCCCTAATCATGATCACATCCACACTATTATTGAGATGATCCCTAATCATGATCACATCCACACTATTATTGAGATGATCCCTAATCATGATCACATCCACATTATTATTGAGAGGATCCCTAATCATGATCACATCCACACTATTATTGAGAGGATCCCTAATCATGATCACATCCACACTATTATTGAGATGATCCCTAATCATGATCACATCCACACTATTATTGAGATGATCCCTAATCATGATCACATCCACATTATTATTGAGAGGATCCCTAATCATGATCACATCCACACTATTATTGAGAGGATCCCTAATCATGATCACATCCACATCATTATTGAGAGGATCCCTAATCATGATCACATCCACATTATTATTGAGAGGATCCCTAATCATGATCACATCCACACTATTATTGAGATGCACTAGGTGTGTGTGCCATACTGGCACACACAGTAAAGACTACACACTGATTTACTTAAAATTTGTGAGGGAGGACCAATCCGAAGCTTCAACAGCAAAACATAACGACAACAGTTCACATAATGTATTCTAGGGCTGTATATATATACTGTATTTATATACTGTAGTAATCCTCTCTAGCCCACCTCTCAAGAACTCTAACGAAATGGAAAATAACAACAACATTGTTCAGGTCATTTTTCTTAATCATTTTCCCTGGCTGATTGCCTGCTTCCTAATCACATTAGCTGTAGACCTGCTGCTGTTAGAACAACCCCCCCCCCCTTCCCCACAACCCACAGGTGTTTCTCCTGACAGGGTTCTATGACACACATTTGCCGTAGCAACAGTGATTGTTATGTGGTCATTACCCTGCACTTACTCCAGAGGGAGAGAACGAGAGGGAGATAGAGAGAAGAGAGAGAGAAAGAAAGAGGGCGAGAAAGAGAGAGACTACCTAATTGACTTAACAGTTCACATAATGTATTCTAGGGCTGTATATATATACTGTATTTATATACTGTAGTAATCCTCTCTAGCCCACCTCTCCAGAACTCTAACGAAATGGAAAATAACAACAACATTGTTCAGGTCATTTTTCTTAATCATTTTCCCTGGCTGATTGCCTGCTTCCTAATCACATTAGCGTGTGTTTACCAGAGCTGACTGCGTGGAGCTCGCAGCCTCATCTGCACACAAGCAGATGCAGTTTGTGGAGGCAGACATGAGAGGGCACTCTGGGGACGGTGGCCTGGAGGGGACACACTTCACCCCTGAGGAGAGGATTACCCTTCAGTATCCAACATCAAGCATGAGCCAAGGACAGCACCAGAGAGAGAGAGAGAGAGAGAGAGAGAGAGAGAGAGTGTGTGTGTGTGTGTGTGTGTGTGTGTGTTTGGGGGGTATTTCCAAGGGATGACACTACTGCTGTTGGAAACATAGAATTGGAGATGAGATACTGTTGGAGTTGCTCATGAAGGAGTCAAAAACAGAGCACAGTGCACAAGTGCCACACTAGTGTTAATAAATAGGATGTGGGGGACTGCAGGGCACATCCCAGTCACCAACCACAAGTGAGCTGCTGCACATACTGTACATTCTGGACATGTTTACATACTGGACATTTGTCTGTCTGTCTGTGTATCTGTGTGTCTGTCTGTGTGTCTGTCTGTCTGTCTGTCTGTCTGTCTGTGTGTGTGTGTGTCTGTGTGTGTGTGTGTGTGTGTGTGTGTCTGTCTGTCTTCGTGTCTGTGTGTGTGTCTGTCTGTCTGCTCTACTCCTCAAGCGGTAGAAGTGATTGGCCACAGCTCCTGTCTGCCTGTGTCTCCATCTGTCTGTTTGGTGCTCTATTGGTGTATCTGTATTCCTGCCTGATTTCATCGCAGTCACGAGCACAAGTGAGCTGCTGGGCTTACTGGACATTTATCCCAGTGGCATGCAGATTACCACTCGCACGGCAAGCTCCACGCATCAAGCCGTAAACGTGATTAGCCTCAGCTCCTGCCTGTCTGTCTGTATGTCTGTCTGTCTGCCTGCCTGTCTGTGTGTCTGTTTTGTAGTCTATTGGTGTATGTGTATGCCTGTCTGATTTCTGGCCTGACTACTTGTCTGTCTCTGTGCCGGTGTCAGCGTGTCACCAGCCTGCATACCATTCCTTCATCACTATTGTCCTCTGTCACATACTTCTGACCCCCCCCCCCCCCCCCCATTTTTATTGTGGGGGGTTGTGACACATCTTCACAATTCATTAGGAAAACAAACTTATTAAAATACCTTTGAGCAATAACCAAAGAGACAGGCAGGCAGGCAGACAGACAGACAGACAGACAGACAGACAGACAGACAGACAGACAGGCAGACAGACAGACAGACAGACAGACAGACAGGCAGACAGACAGACAGGCAGACAGACAGACAGGCAGGCAGGCAGAGCCAGTGCTGAGAGAAGAGAGAGCCGGCCTCCCCGCCGGATGAAAGGACTTCCTTTACAAATGCATCAAAGCCGTCGTGATGGCCTCATAATGACATTCATTAATGCAGCCTGGCTCAGTGCAGTAACAACCATACACACCGTCACCCATGCAAGAGCCCGCACTTGAATCCTCCGCCTGTTGCCCGTGCCGGTGCCTGTCGGTCCCTGATCGTAAGTGCTCTGACATTTGTGGCCGAGGATATTACTGCGTTAGCTGTCCACCTGTCATCATCAAATCATCAGGGGCTTGTCTGCACATCAGAGCAGCTCATAGGGAGAGAGTGGTGCTGGATACCAGTCATAGGGAGAGAGTGGTGCTGGATACCAGTCATAGGGAGAGAGTGGTGCTGGATACCAGTCATAGGGAGAGAGTGGTGCTGGATATCAGTCACTAGGGAGAGAGTGGTGCTGGATACCAGTCACTAGGGAGAGAGTGGTGCTGGATACCAGTCATAGGGAGAGAGTGGTGCTGGATACCAGTCATAGGGAGAGAGTGGTGCTGGATATCAGTCACTAGGGCCTTGGACATAACAAATCCCACAAAGCCAAGAAAATAGTGGATCTGCCCAGTCATTAGGGCCTCTCTGATGTGATCTCTGTTTATTCGTGTAGTGTGTGTATACAGGATTATTTACAGTAGTGTATATATACTTTATACCACTGCTTGGTCAAATTTCCTATTGTGATGCGCTATTTGGAACGTGCATTATTTTTCTATATACCGCACGGCTATGAAGTAGTTCCCTACTTTTGGGCTTATTACACTTGAATATCAATTCGCCAATGTCAATGTAACGGTAAAAACAACAACGTTGTATCTAACACAGCGGCAATATAAACGAAAGTGATAGTAGCAGTGGTATAAGCGGGATAATCAACTCCGCGCCGTGCGTTTATAGGAAAATAATGCACTTATCGAAGTGTAAAGTCCCCTCCGCCTGCGGCGTCGGGTCCTTATTACCACTTCGAACGTGCATTATTTTCCTATAAACGCACGGCGCGTCGTTGATTATCCCTTACGTAATGCATACTGAAATGCATACTGAGGGTAATGCATACTGAAACCTATATCCATACGAGTGCACGAGGTAATGAATACTGTAGCCAGGGCCGGTTCAAGGGGGGTAGCAAACGCACTGGGCCCCCAAAAAATAACTGCTGTAAGTGCAGTGATTGTTAATTGTCTGTCTCACTTAGCATTGCAAACCCTAGCAACACCTACATGTAACATACAGAGAATGTTAGCATCTGGTTCTCTAAAGTTTATGTTAGAACCCAACCAAGAACTAGCATTAGAGAACTTTCCCTCTGCTTATGCAGAAACCTAACAAAGCCTCACATTCCCCTAACGTTTCGGGAACCACAGAACCACAACGTGGTTGCACTGTACACCTCCACAAAGTTAGCTGACAATTCCTGTTCCATTGATATTTGACAC
>NC_084998.1:32309165-32311665 GCF_963854185.1 Sardina pilchardus | reverse complement strand
TTGGAGTTGGAAGTTAGAGTTTAAAACCTTGTCAAACTCCACACTAACAACAGAACAATTGTCCCATACAGACTTGTCAAAACTTCTGACAACAGTGACTTCTGTCCGTTTAAAACACGTTCTCTTTCACCAAAAAAGAGATCAGTTTTAGATCACTCTAGATCAGTGGTTCCTGAACTTTTTGTGAAAAAAACCCCCAAAAAACATTGGCCAAGTCTCGCAACCAACCGGCAAAAAAAGTGTTTCACTTTGGAAATTGTTGGGAGATTGACGGCAGAGGCAGATAAGGTCTCCTCTCATAGCTGGGCTATGTCAACACCAAAGCTATTTAAGTCAATGGAAGCCTTTGGCAATCTGATTTGATTTATTATTTTCCAAAGGATACTCATCCAACTGCCGCTCCTGTGGACAAAACAGGCTGCATGTCCTGGTACTGGGAAGGTCACACACGTTCAGAGCATTCAGAGGAACAGTATGGAAACACTGTGGATTTTAAAGCCTACATCTAAGGCATGCTGGTCTAAAATCGTTTAGAAAATGTTCTTTGATTTAGACTGCAAATAATTTTACGACCCCTCCTTTGGTGACCCCCAGTTGAAGAAGCGCTGCTCCAGATTGGGGATGTTAGACTCATATCAGGCAGTGGGCCGGATCTGTTGGACTGAGACCTCATTGGGGTCGTCATCAGCATTTCTCTGTGTGGGGATCAGACTGTTGTTCACTGATGCACTCCTTAATACACTCACTTATGAGCAAACAAAGCATATAGCCAGTTTACCATGCTGCTGTCATACACACACACACACACACACACACACACACACACACACACACACACACACACACACACACACACACACTCCAAGGTCACTAGCACGGCTGTTAGGACTACTGGACTGGACTAGACTCTTCACTTGCGAGATGGAGTGATACCAGGGAGGGGAAGTGGAAAAGAAAGAGGGGGATGGAGGTAGAGAGAAAGAAAGGGAGAGTGTGTATGTGTTTGTGTGTGAGAGGCAGAGAGAGAGAAGGATACCTTTTTTTCCAGCGTGGCCAACAGACCCAACTCTCTTGGAGTCTTTCTGATCCCGGTGGGCACTTGGCTCTCCAACATTGGACTCTTTTGAGGCGCGTTCTCAGCGCGCTCCACACAGCATCCATGCTGCCCAACACTGGACCTCTTGTCCCCCCACTGCTGCTTTCATCTCATAAACATGTGTGTGTGTCCCGCGGCTCCGTCACAGCCAGGCCATGACCAAACGCTGACTACTCTCACACACACACACACACAGACACACACACACACACACACACACACACACACACACACACACACACACACACACACACACACACACACACTGACACACATACACAAAGCCAGGCCATGACCATTCACTGGACGCTCCCCTGAACCCCATTTGTCATCCTGAACCCTGTGGGCTTTAACACAGAGAGCTGAGAGCCCCAGACCACATGCTAAAGCACTCATCATCAGGGAGACTCAGCTCCTCCGTCAGGCCTCCTCCTGTGTGTGTGTGTGTGTGTGTGTGTGTGTGTGTGTGTGTGTGTGTGTTCCCCAGCGCTGGAGTGGCAGTACAAAGGGCGGCCCTGTTCCCCAGTACACTGGCAGGCAGCGGTGAAACCCTCGCCCTCTTGCGTTGTGTCACGTCACAGAGAAGACCAAGACATTTTAGTCACTCGCAGGTCATCTCCCGGGACTTTGCCTGGGAAGGAAACAGCACACACACACACACACACACACACACACAAACACACACACACACACACACACAAACACACTGAGAAAGAGTGATGAATGTTAAAAGTATGAGTTCTTTCCAGTCATGGTTTTCAAGAAGCCTGTCTCTCACTCTTGCTCTCTCCCCATAGAAGAAGCTTCTCTGGTTCCCTGCTTATGTAATAGCAACAGAATGGAATGAAAGTGTTTTCTTCAAGTCGGCCCATATTATTAGATGTCTTCTAAATATACTGAAATTCTCCAAAAAAGAAGTATTGCTGATGGAGGCGGTATTCATAGTGATTTGCATAACCAATGTGATGTACTCCTTCTCTTAGATTGCTCAAGATCAGGCCAAGATCTCACATACATTAGCCAATAATCACACACACCAGTTTATCTTTGTATTGACGCACACACACACACACACACACACACACACCAAATGCAAGGTTAACAGAGTGTGTGTCTGATTAGAATGTGCTAGAGTGTGTGTGTGTGTGTGTGTCTGTCTGATGAGGACGTGCTAATGTGTGTGTGTGTGTGTGTGTGTGTGTGTGTGTGTCTGTGTCTGATGAGGACGTGCTAATGTGTGTGTGTGTGTGTGTGTGTGAGTGTCTGAGGACGTGGTAGTGTGTGTGCGTCATGTTTTGGTTCACCTGTGCACTTAACACAGGTGATTTCACCAACCACAGATATGTGATTTCACCAACCACAGACTTTTCCACCTCTGAGAGATAGCAGGTATGACGCAGACCC
>NC_084998.1:32291665-32304165 GCF_963854185.1 Sardina pilchardus | reverse complement strand
TCACACACATACACATACACACACACACACACACACACTCACTCCCACACACTGTGACGGTGGAGGGCATTGAAACATATCCTGTATGATTTGGTCAGGTCCAGCAGGCTGTAATCATGTGGTGCAGTAGGCCTCTACTCTACACGCATCAGCACATTAGACAAAACCTCACAGGACATCAGTGACCTTCACAGCTACCTGTCTGACCAGGCGCGCGCAAACACACACACACACACACACACACACACACACACACACACACACACACACATTGTGACAGTGGAGGGCATGGATGAAGCATCCTCTATGATTTGGTCATGGCCACCAAGCTGTAATCATGTGGCATGGTAGGCCACTGCATACGTAACAGCAAAGCTGGCACACACACACTCACACACTCACACACACACACACACTCTCACATACACACGCACCATAGGCCTCTACATCAGTACGCACCATAGGCCTCTACATCAGTACGCACCATAGGTCTCTACACGCACCATAGGCCTCTACATACAGTACGCAGTACGCACCATAGGCCTCTACATCAGTACGCACCATAGGCCTCTACATCAGTACGCACCATAGGCCTCTACATACAGTACGCACCATAGGCCTCTACATATGCAGCATAGGTCTCTATACGCACCATAGGCCTCTACATCAGTACGCACCATAGGCCTCTACATCAGTACGCACCATAGGCCTCTACATCAGTACGCACCATAGGCCTCTACATCAGTACGCACCATAGGCCTCTACATACAGTACGCACCATAGGCCTCTACATCAGTACGCACCATAGGCCTCTACATACAGTACGCACCATAGGCCTCTACATCAGTACGCACCATAGGCCTCTACATCAGTAAGCACCATAGGCCTCTACATACAGTACGCACCATAGGCCTCTACATCAGTACGCACCATAGGCCTCTACATCAGTACGCACCATAGGCCTCTACATACAGTACGCACCATAGGCCTCTACATACAGTACGCACCATAGGCCTCTACATCAGTACGCACCATAGGCCTCTACATATGTGTGTGTGTGTGTGTGTGTGTGTACAGATATGCCTGTCATATCATATGCATACAAGCTTCTATGTGTGTGTGTATGTACATATGTGTGTCATACGCATACAGGCATCTATGTGTGTGTGTGTGTGTGTGTGTTTGTGTGTGAGTGTGTGTACATACAGTATGTTTGTCATACGCATACAAGCATCTGTGTGTGTGTGTGTGTGTGTGTGTGTGTGTGTGTGTGTGTGTGTGTGTGTGTGTGTGTGTGCGTGTGTGCGTGTGTGTGTGTGTGTGTGTGTGTGTGTGTGTGTGTGTGTGAATAACAGGCAGGGGGTGAGAGGCTCACTATCAGGAGTGTCCACCTCAGTACAATGCTGCCTGTCCTTGGTAATATACAGCAGTAGGGGAGGAGAGGGAGGGATGGTGAGACGGAGAGAGAGAGAGAGAGGGAGAGGGAGAGAGAGAGCTGTTGTCTAGGTAGCAGTAACTTGCTTGGGAACTCTTGGCAGGAGCCAGAGTATGGAGCCAGACATCCTCCCATGGATGCCATAAAGACGCCTCCCTCCTAAGCTCTCGCTCTCTTTTATCTGCCTCTCTCTCTTTCTCTCCCTCTCTCTCTCTGTGAAGCTCCATACTAGCTCTCTTCTATCTCTTCCCTCTCTCCATGTGCTTTCTTCTACTCATCTTTCTTGTTCTCCTCTACACTTCTTTTCCTGCCTTTCCTCTTTTTCACTCTCTTTCCCTCTGTCTCTCTCTTAGTCCATCCTTCATTCTCATGGTCCAATGTTAAAAAAAATGGACGAGTCTATTTGCGGGCATTATTTATTTCTTTTAAATCTTAAAGAGTGTTGCCAGGCAACGGCAGCGGGTGAAGGGGAGTATCTGTGTGTGTGTGTGTGTGTGTGTGTGTGTGTGTGTGTGTGTGTGTGTGTGTGTGTGTGTACAGGGTGAGGAGGAGCAAACAAACAGGCCTCCTGACGCAGCTTGAGGCTGATCATTGCTACCGGCCCTCATCCTGGTATGGCCAACAGTAGGCAGAGGTACATCAATATCAGGGCACAGGTGTGCTCCACATTATCAGGGCACAGGTACATAAACATCAGGGCACAGGTGTGCTCCACATCATCAGGGCACAGGAGTGGTTAACATCAGGGCCAGGTGCGGTCCACATTATCAGGGCATTGGTGTGTTCCACATTATCAGGGCACAGGTACATAAACATCAGGGCACAGGTGTGTTCCACATTATCAGGGCACAGGTGTGCTCCACTTTATCAGGGCACAGGTGTGCTCCACTTTATCAGGGCACAGGTGTGCTCCACATTATCAGGGCACAGGTGTGCTCCACATTATCAGGGCACAGGTGTGCTCCACATCATCAGGGCACAGGTGTGCTCCACTTTATCAGGGCACAGGTGTGCTCCACTTTATCAGGGCACAGGTGTGCTCCACATTATCAGGGCACAGGTGTGCTCCACATTATCAGGGCACAGGTGTGCTCCACATTATCAAGGCACAGGTGTGCTCCACATTATCAGGGCACAGGTGTGCTCCACATTATCAGGGCACAGGTACATAAACATCAGGGCACAGGTGCGTTCCACATTATCAGGGCACAGGCACTGTACATAAACATCAGGGCACAGGTGTGTTCCACATTATATGGCACCGGAGTGCCATATAATGTGGAACACACCTGTGCCCTGATGTTTATGCCATCGGATCTGGGTGCCTTGATAAATCACCACATAAATGCAGTGTGTGGTATCTGTGCGTTATACAGTACACATGTACTGTATGTTGTTGTCGCGGAGATTCACGTTTGGTACTTCAGGGTCAAGGGCGATGTGTGGATCATCGCGGAGCCAGGTTCTAGCAGGTTCTCTTTCTGTTGGCAATCCAACGCTGACATGCCCAGATCAGGAAGAGGGACTTGCAGTTAAGCCCAACATTTTCCATGCATACCCATGAAAATTTTGATTTATAGGGTTTTTTATTATTATTATTTGACCATCTCTTCTGCCTGGAAATAACATAAATGCGAGACAAAAGAGGACAGTTTGCTCTGGAGGTAGAAATAAAAGAGGGCCTGAATAATTACAGGCCTCACTGTAAATTCCATCTCTGTTGCCGGAGGCTGGCAGCTGATTGCTGCAGTCCTGCTCGTCAGCACTAGGTCAGGATCAGAGCAGGTCGGGTTGGGTGCACCACATTTCATAGATAGACTAAGTTAGAGTGACCAGACGTTCCTTTTTTGGTTGCCTGTCCCCGGAAAAATGCAAAAAAAACTACCTATGTTCCCGTTTTTTGAAGATAAAACTTGTATGTATTTCAATCAGATTGATAGTCAGACTAAGTGCTAACGCTAACCCTTATTTCATAGACAGACTAAGTGCTAACTCTATTTCATAGAGAAAGCCGAGCAGATCCTGGCCCCAAAAACATCCACCCATCCTGCAGATAGCCAAGTAACACTTGGCCCCCAAAACATTGCTCCATATTACAGATAGCCAAGCAGCTCCTGGCCCCCAACACATCCACCCTTCCTGCAGATAGTGACTACACACCACACACAGCAGCAGGAGTTACCAAAGGAGACATTTTACTGAAGTGAAACACTTCATAACAGACAAACATATCATCGTCAAAGAAACACATTGAAATAAAATCACACCCAGCCACTTATGCATGTTTAATGCTTAATGTATAGACAGCACAGGCACATATAGATGAGAGGGCGCACAGAGCCGGATCACTGTGGCCCATTCTGCATTCAGGGATACAGAGCCTATACACTCCTCTACTGAGACCACTGTGGTTCCTATAGCATCTATACCTACAGGAACTACAGCTGGTCGTTACAGCTCCAGCTACAGGATCTACAGCAACAGGAATTACAGATTCAGCAACAGGAATTACAGCTATGGCTGCTACAGGAACTACAGCTATGGCTGCTACAGGAACTACAGCTATGGCTGCTACAGGAACCACAGCTATGGCCGCTACAGCTACAGCAACAGGAACTACAGCTATGGCCGCTACAGCTAAAGGAAATACTGCCACAGGAGCTAAAGCTATAGTATTAAGATGACAATTTGCTTAGAGGCTACTCAGAATAGCGGAGAAATAGTTTATTTGACTCTATGGAGAAAAATATGTGAGTCTGAAAGCTGTACAACCCAGAAAGAGATTTATTATCCCATTGCAGGGATCTACTGTGGTCCCTATAGCTGAAGGGATCTACTGTGGTCCCTATATGAGCACTATAGCTGAAGGGATCTACTGTGGTCTCTATATGAGCACTATAGCTGAAGGGATCTACTGTGGTCTCTATATGAGCCCCTATAGATGAAGGGATCTACTGTGGTCCCTATATGAGCACTATAGCTGAAGGGATCTACTGTGGTCCCTATATGAGCACTATAGCTGAAGGGATCTACTGTGGTCTCTATATGAGCACTATAGCTGAAGGGATCTACTGTGGTCCCTATATGAGCACTATAGCTGAAGGGATCTACTGTGGTCTCTATATGAGCACTATAGCTGAAGGGATCTACTGTGGTCTCTATATGAGCCCCTATAGATGAAGGGATCTACTGTGGTCCCTATATGAGCACTATAGCTGAAGGGATCTACTGTGGTCCCTATATGAGCACTATAGCTGAAGGGATCTACTGTGGTCCCTATATGAGCCCCTATAGATGAAGGGATCTACTGTGGTCCCTATATGAGCACTATAGCTGAAGGGATCTACTGTGGTCCCTATATGAGCACTATAGCTGAAGGGATCTACTGTGGTCCCTATATGAGCCCCTATAGATGAAGGGATCTACTGTGGTCCCTATATGAGCACTATAGCTGAAGGGATCTACTGTGGTCCCTATATGAGCACTATAGCTGAAGGGATCTACTGTGGTCCCTATATGAGCCCCTATAGATGAAGGGATCAACTGTGGTCCCTATATGAGCCCTATAGCTGCCGGGATCTATGGTGATCCCTATATGAGCACTATAGCTGAAGGGATCTACTGTGGTCCATATATGAGCCCTACAGCCGAAGGGATCTACTGTGGTCCCTATATGAGCACTATAGCTGAAGGGATCAACTGTGGTCCATGTATGAGCCCCTATAGCTGCAGGGATCTATGGTGGTCCCTATATGAGCACTATAGCTGCTTCATACTGTAGCTGTGGCCGCTCCTCTGAGTGGCTCTGACTGTAACTGGGTCAGGTCACCCCCTGGCAGAGCAAGGCATGTTGGGTAGTTTTATCCTCAGGCTGAGATGCCCCCCAATAAACACACATTCACACAAACAAACGTACTCACACACACTATTTCATCTCATTCAGCTGAGTGGAAGCACATTCAGCCATCTGAGAGCAGGGATGATCGGATTGGCTGAGGGCAGCCCGGTGCCGATAAAGCCCAGACCTGGCCCGCATCTGGCCCAGTTGGGTCATAGAAAGTGGCGCTGCTGCCACTGCAGCGCTGAAAACCCAGTAGCTGCTGACCACAGTGAGACACACACACACAGCGAGTAGAGTCTGGCACAGCCTCATGCTGACCCCTAGGGTTCTCCAGTGTGTTCTCTGGCATGTGCCACCTCCACTGTTGCTGTTACTGCTGTTTTGGCTGTGCCAAAAATCCCTCCCCTACACACACACACAAAACACACAGCATCAGACTATGGGCTACATACAACCCTGTTCAGGCCCAGCGTTGGCCCAGCTCTGGGGGTGGCTGGCATGGAGCCGGTCTGCTCTCAGCAGGAGTGGAGGAGGCTGGCGGAGATGGCGTCGCCCCCCTCTGGTCACCACAGGTATCACACTCACTCAGCACAGATGGAGAGGAGGAACTGTGACTACAGGATCTGGGACCAACGCAGCCACACTGGCACCAAAGGCTCCGGGCACAGTGAACCTGTGAAGAGCATTTGATTTCAGACATTTTTTTAAACATGGACAAAATATAGCTGTTCTCCAGCATTTTCCTAAATGATTGTGTTTGAATCTGAGAAAGGATTGACCCCCTCCTGTAAGTTATGGATTAGAATCATGGTTGAAACTGTTGTCACAATTGTGATCATATTTTCCTACTTAAAGGGATATTCCACCATTGGGGAAATTAAGCTAATTTTCCATCTCGCCTCGAGCAAAACAGTTTATTTTTAAACTCTCTCCCGTTCATCCAGCCATTCTGTCAGTCTGGCTATTCAACTTTCCGCTCCAGCCTAGCAGAGGTCATTGAACCGGTTTAGACCATTAGCATCTCACCTGCTAGCATCACACTTAAAAATGACTTCTGGAAATTTTCCCATTTAAAATGGAAAATAGTCCCTGTAGGCAGCAAGCAGTAGTAGTGTGTGATATCACTGCGCCCATGGTACGTTCGCTACATTCTTTGATTAGCCTATTACGCCAGAATAATTATCAACCTTACACTGTCAGAGGCTGTTTGAATCCTAATGTCACACTGTTAGGAGGTAGCCTGGAAACCAGACTCTCTTCTTCGCAGAGAGTCTGGCCTTGATCCATTGGCAAACGCTTATTTCCTGATTTGTGGACGCTTGTCTGAAGTTTGAATTCTTTGGAGTTTAATCACTAATGTTTGGTAATGACGTATGATAACCACGGGGGACACAACGATAAGGATAGGCTTGAAACTTAAATGTAATCGCTCTTGGGAACGCCCTCTGTTCGCTGATTGGGTGGAGATGCACTTGCCGGAGTAAATGAAGCTGGATCAAGCAATACCAGACGGAGTATGAAGATAAATGAAATTGAGCGGAAGTACGAAATCAGGCGGAGCCAGGCTAGTTAGGAGGTTGACTGAATCCCAAATGTTAAACCCACTCATTTATGGCATGATTTCTGTGTTACGTTTTTGGGTTTCAATAGTGATGAAAAGGAAACAAGACATATGTTTGAGAGTTGACTAAGAGTGCAGAAAGTAGACGTACCTCAAGTGCTCAAAAACATGAAGCAGTTTCACAAAATACCAGAAGAAATAAATGCAGCACTTATTTCACCATTTAATGGACCATTTCAGTCATTTAAGGTTGAACTCGCACATTCTGTCTTGAGGCAGGCCTCTGTTAAAAACATCGGGTAATAGTGGTCAAGAAAAAACAGAGAATGAATATTGGACTTAAGTTACGAATAACATCTGAAACGTACTCAATCCATGGAGAGGCTTCTCTCTTTCGTAATACACGTTTCCTCTCCATGGGAATACAGTGGGATTTCATACATATACAGGTACAGTAACAGACAGTTAATAATTCACCTTGACCAAAATCCCTGATAAATTTCATTGAAATATTGTTCAGTGAACAGCACAGAAAGATACACACTGTTACCATCATCACCCCTTCCATGATGTGACTCGATAGTTTGACTTGGGTTGAAGAGAGTGAAGGCTCATTCGCACCAAGAGCGATAACTATTAGATAACGATCCATATAACGATAATGATAACAATAACTGTAACGATCCAACAAGCGTCCAAACTGACCAAGATAAGAAAAGTCTCCTCGAGAAGATGAATGTGATGGATTCTGATTGGCTGTCAGCTTTTTATCAATCCCAGATGATATCGTTCTTCAATTTCTTATCATTACAGTTCCTTTGTGCACATGAGATAGAGCCGTACTTTTGATATACTTTTGATTATCGTTCTTGGTGAGAGTGGCGAATGGACAGGACACATACTGCTCTATCAGAACACATACAGTAGGAACATTTTTGGACAATGTCCTCATACTTAAGGTAAAGAACATTTAGAGCCTCCTTAATCATAGACAGCACAGAACAATAGATAGGTTCTTAGCCTGGAGCAGCTCCAAGGTCAGACTTTTACTGTTCTTCAACAGTTCCTCCCATCAGTTAGAACTTTGCTTTAGAACGATTTGAGGCTGAGAAAGAACTAATTGGCACCAGATACGGTTCTTCTCTGGGACGGGACGGGAGGAGTTTGAGGCATCGATACCAGAGGCATGAGGCTCTGAAGACTGGTCCTCCTGAGACCATACACACACACACCACACACACACACTAACAAACACACACACACACACACACACACACACACACACACACACACACACATGCATGCATACACACAGACTAACACACACACACACACACACATACACACACTCACACACAGAGACTCACACACAGAGACTCTCACACACTCACACAGAGACACTCACACAGAGACTCACACACACACACACACACACACACACACACACACACACGTCCACATGCGGTCTACTAAGATGAACAACAGCACAGCAGACAAACTCCTGTTCATCTGGATAACAAGAGACAGAGGAAGAATGTCATCCTCTACTCAAAGCCCCATTCATTGTGCTCTCACTTAAAACAAAAACATAGACAATAAACCTAAAAAAAAAACCAAATAAACAAATAAACAAACAACCATCTGAACTTTTTAAAAACTACACTCTTTGGGGAATCAATCCCTTTGTGCAGTGGATTTGACATTATGGTATCCATGGCAACGGACCAACAGGTGCACATGCAGAGGGAGAACAAGACAGAAGAAACACAGAGGTTTGGACACAGTGCAAGCTGCTCTTATACACAAACACACACACACACACACACACACACACACGCACACACACGCGCATACATACACACAGTATATACACATGAAAAAACCTCAGTGCATTGCGCGAGAAAATGAAAATGAAACCCAAGAGAATGACAATAGTCCTGTGATAGACACGATAGGATACTGTACGCCCTCACAGTGTTCAAGCTTGGCTCAGAAACATTGTCAAACACAAAACAAAACAAAACAAATAAAAACAAAACAAAACAAAACAAAAATTAAGTTCAGTTCAGTCTTGCTCTAGGTACTGTGGTGTCTTCTTGTTTTCTTTTTTTGTTTACACATAGATCATCCATTATTGCTAAATAAACAAACAAACAAACAAACCTAAACAGAAGTGTCTTTTTTACACTGTACAGTACAGTAGACTGGAATGTACTTGAGTTTCAGTGGACAGAAGCGGGGAGGGTGGGGGGGCGGTGGGGGATATGGCAACGTCGGGACTTTGGGGTACAGGTGGACGAGGTGACCAATGGGAAATAAATGCAGCGCTCTGCAGCATCCAAGAACCGTGTAGAGGGACGAGTCTCTCCTCGAGACCCCCCCTCACCCCCACCTCCAGAGAGAGCACCCTTTCTTTCCACAGCACCCCAGAAGTGACCATGAATCACCCCCCCACACACACACACACACTCCATTCAGTCTGAGGAAAGTTCACCAGCAGATACAGTAAGCTCACAGGTAATGACCAGGGTAACCCAGAGGGGGGCGCTAGTACAGGGGATGTTGCTGATGTGGGACTAGATACGCTTCGTACCGGGGACAGGTCTGTTCAGCGCAGAACAGAACACAATTGAACTGAATGGAATCTTTCTTGTGCACGTGTGCCAAGTGCGTTGTACCAGGGCCAGGTGTGTTCCGCAAAGAACAGAATAGAATTGAACAGAATAGAATCTTTCTTTTACTCATGCGCTGGACATATTGTACTGGGGCCAGGGGAGTTCCGTAAACGCATAATGTACATATTGTTCTGGGGTCAAATCTGTTCCGTAAATGCACAACGTACATTGTCCTGGGGTCAAATCTGTTCCGTAAACTCACAACATACATATTGTCCGGGGGTCAAATCTGTTCCGTAAATGGACGATATACGTATTGTCCTGGCGTCAGGTCTGTTCCATACACAAGGCTGCGGCAGGATTACCAATCCGGTGGGGGGCAGGTGCTGGAACGCAGGGCTCTAGAACTGGACAGTTCTGGCCCACATCTGCGCTACATCCGGCCCCGATCCAATCTGGATTCTGAGGCAAGCAGGACCAGCTAAAAGTCTATCCTCAGTAGATCGCCACAGCACTAACACCATGTTATGTTATGAGTACCTCACCAGGCCAAAGGCAACTTCGTCAGACATGCACACAGACTCCGTTTGTGAAGAAAAAAAAAGTTGGAAGAAAAAAAAGGAAAAGTATATAAAAAAAGAACAACTAAAGAGAACTGGTTTGGTCTGGAGTGCAAGTGCTGTAGTTCCTGATGAGAGAACTGTTTTAAAGGTACTTTTTGGCAAATGAGGCAAATGACTAGGGGCTGGGACACTGGGTGAGGTGAGAGAGGGATGAAGAGAGAGAGAAAGAGAAAGAGAGAGAGAGAGAGAGAGAAGAGAGAGAAAGAGAAAGAGAGAGAGAGAGGCAAATGAAGACCCAGCAGTAACAGGGTCTGAATATGAGGAGATAAAGAGGCTGAGAGAAAGGGGGAGGAATGCAGACAGAGACAGAGAGAGAGAGAGAGAGAGAGAGAGGGAGAGGTGACGAGAGAGAGATGGAGCAAGACATGCAAGAAGATCTAGCAGTTACAAGGTCTGACTGTGAGAGGAGAGATAAAGAAAGGGAGAGAGAGAGGAGGAGGAATAGAGACAGAGAGAAGGAGGGATGGAGAGAGAGAGAGAGAGAAGGAGGCATAGAGAGAGAGAGAGAGAGGAGGGATGGAGAGAGATGGGGAGGAAGACTCACTCAGAGCCTCCCAGCTGAGGTCTATGGAGCAGTCCAGGTGACAACACACACACACACACACACACACACATGCACTACCGCACTTACATCGCATCTGTTTGGTTTTCCTAAAAGATCTCAGACATGGTACTAGCACACACACACACACAGAGTTCTGCGTCGCAGTAACTTTTAAATGCTAGAATGAACCTTCTAAAAGCACTACTAGAATGAATCCTCTCCAAGTAGCTTTAAGCACGTGGCCTCTAAGTCTTCGTTTACATCGTTTATCATGCACGGTTTATGTCATGACTACACACATGGGATCATTTTGATTGTCTGAACTAACATATATGTATGTTTATATATATATACATATATAAAAAGACAAATATAAATATAAAAATATTTCCGAACAGACACTTGTCCCACTTGCGTTCATCTATTATGTGCAATATGTTTCAGTAGGTAACAGTGTGACACCTCCGACTGGACTCAAGCTGGGGACGTGGACGATGACGAGTAACAGGGTGGGGGGGGGGGGGTGGGGGGGGGGGGTGGGGGGGGCATGAAGCACACCTGTCCCACCTGGTAGACCTCTTCACCTTTTGCTATGTCTTTGTCGGATGTCTATAACATGGACAGCTTAGCTAAAGTGAAAATATACATTCCAATATTTATATAGAGGTGTGGTTTTTTTGTCTTGTTTTTTTTGGAAAATACAAATGTGCAAATATTGTAAACAAATGGAATCCTCTGTGGTGGGGCACTCCGGGGTGAGTGTGGGGGTGAGGGGGGCAGTTGGCAGGATTTGGGGGGGGGCGGGGTAGCTGGGGGTAGATGGGTTGGCCAGGGGGTGCGGAGGGGCAGGAGTGGGCATCTCTCTCTCACAGCCTGGTGGGCTCCTCATCACTGTCGCTGCAGTTCCCACAACACTCCTGTAGAGGGCGACACAGAAAAGCACTTTGAGCAGCTCACACAGGAACAGCTGAAACACTCTAGCCCACACCTACAGGCTATATCAACAACACTCTAGCCCACACGTACAGACTATACCAACAACACTCTCCCACACCTACAGGCTACACCAACAACACTCTCCCACACCTACAGGCTATATCAACAACACTCTCCCACACCTGCAGGCTATATCAACAACACTCTCCTACAGGCTACACCAACAACACTCTCACACACCTACAGGCTATACCAACAATACTCTCCTACAGGCTACACCAACAACACTCTCCCACACCTACAGGCTATACCAACAAAACTCTAGTCTAGCCCACACCTACAGGCTATATCAACAATACTCTAGCCCACATCTCCAGGCTATACCAATACTCTCCTACAGGCTATACCAATACTCTCCCATATACTCTCCCACACCTACAGACTATACCAACACTCTCCCACACCTACAGGCTATACCAACAACACTCTAGCCTACATCTCCAGGCTATACCAATACTCTCCTACAGGCTTCACCAATACTCTCCCACGTCTATAGGCTATACCAATACAACCCTGAACCCAGTAGACCAATAACAAGTACAATAACAACAACAACAACCTCCTAATAGAAGAATCATTTGTTTATAAGACAATGTGTGCAGCAGGCCCTGTTTGGGTGTGTGTGTGTGTGTGTGGGTGTGTGTGTGTGTGTGTACCTGTCTACCGAAGAGCCTCTGCAGCAGGCCCTGTTTGGGGGGAGGTGAGGGCTGTCCTCTCCAGTCCAGGTCTGGGGGGATGCTTCCGTCTGGGTTCAGGATGTTGAGCTCTTCAAAGCACTTCGACTCGATCATCTGCACACACACACACACACACACACACACACACACACACAAACACAAATAACACGACACACAGGTTTGTGAGTGTACAGTTGCCTTGGCAACC